>NC_051075.1:17303169-17477331 GCF_004664715.2 Peromyscus leucopus
GACTTTTGCATAGTATATTTGTATACGACAAATGAACAGTTTTTCCATGAATGTTTTAAGAGTATTCTTCCTCAAATATGCAGACATTGTCATGCATTATCTCATATAAAAATAATAACACACTATATGAAGTATTTCATGCTATGAGAAAAAGTTCTTTCATGTGCATTTCATATATACTATTCTGTAACTCTGATTTAGTAAGGACTGAAAAATACATTTCTTCTAATAAAATAAAATTGTAATATAATAAATAATAATTTTTTTTGATTTCCTAGGATGTAGAAATGTGTGTTTCCCAGCTCTGTTTATTAGAAGTCACATCACATTATTTATCCACTATGTGCTAATTTGAAAAGTGTGCGACAGAAAGTAAAATGAATTTAGGCATATAAGACAAAAATGAGCAAATTTATCATTTTAACATAACAGTGAAAATTTTCAATTACTGAAAATGTTAATCCATGTTGAGAAAAAACATTCCAGCATAGCATTTTCAATTAATGACCAATGAATGGAAAAGTATTCTAATTTTTACCTTGTATATTTATTTAGTTTATTTTGTAATTATTTGCTAATAATATTACTTAGATGCTATTAAATGTGCCATACTTTTTTTCACAAATTTAATGAGCTGCTTATGAAACATGAAAAGTTTATAGTAAGTGGCCTAAACTAGGTGGGTCCCCTTCATCATGGAAACTTTAAGAACAAAGTCTATGTGAATAATCACATAAAAAGTTTCTGTTTTATTTAAGCCAGGGGTCATCTGGGCTTTTAAATTTTGTTATGACTAGATTATACCTTCCTTACACATAAAATACATGAATTAATTTTATTAAATATAATTTTACTCTTAATTTCAAAAATTCATCATATTTACATCTCTGTAGTTTATTAAGACATGAGGCATTGATAAAAGTAGTCTCTTATTACTTCAAGAACTCAGAAGTCTGTAATTACTTACAAATATATGTAAATATATAAAGTATCATATTAAATGGTTCATTTAGATCCCATGTAATAGAAACTAATATTACATTGTTCTCTGAACAATATAAATCCAACATGACAACATGACATGGGAAATCTCACACTTCTGGCTGTTGGTGACTTTCTTGTAATCAGAGTAAATATGAATTACTCTGGGTGAGATCTCAGACAAGCACGCAGCTCTATTGCTCTACTTCAAGGACTCTTTTGCTCCTCCTAAGACATGCAGCATTGTTATATTACCTAGTGAGCAAATGATGGCATGACCAGAAAGTGAGAAAATGTTATAATTTTATGAATTGTATAATGTATAATGAAAATTTTAAGCACTCAAGTGAAAAACAGAAAGACAGTAACAGATGCAAAAAGCACCCATGCTGCTTGGTTGGAAGAATTAATACTGTTAAAATGGCTATATTCATGAAAAAATCTACATATACAACTCAATCACTATAAAACTACCAATATTTTCTACACAAAAATAGAGAAAAGAATCTTAAAATTCATTTGGAAACACATTAGACTTGGAATTGCTCAAACAAGCCTAAGTAATGGCAGAAGTATCAGTTTATTTTATTTCAATTAATACTATACAATCATAATAAAAAAAAATAGAGCATGGTACTAGCACACATATAGATCAAAGAAATAGAATAGAGGACCCAGATAGAAGCCTACACAGCTATAGAAATTTGCTTTTTGACAAAAATGCCAGAACAATTCATTGGGACAAAGATAGAATGTACAATACAAATAGTATTGGGAAAACCATGTATACAGATAGAATAGAATAGAAAGAGAACCATATCTCTCACCTTGCACAAAAATTCAACCCTAAGTGTTCCACAAATGTCAAAAATTGAAACTGCTAAGAACACCAGTGAGAAAAACACTTCAGGATACAGATACAAGCAAGCACTTTCAGGGTACGGCTCCAGTTGTTCTGGAAATGAATCCACCTATCAACAAATAAAATAAATAGGACCTCATAAAATCTAAAAGCAACAGCACTGCACAAGGAACAGTTAGCTGACTGAAATAGTATCCTGCAAAGGAAAATATTCCTCAGTGGTACATATGGCAAAGTGTCAATATCTAGAATGCACAAAAAAAATCTAAAGACCCAAACTAGGAAAGTAAAAAACCTCATGTTCACTCTCCTAAGCAGATTCCTGTCTCTCTTTCTTTTTCTCCTTCTCCTTCTCTGTCTGTGTGTCCGTCTCTGTCTGTGTGTCCGTCTCTGTCTGTCTCTGTCTCTGTCTCTGTCTGTCTGTCTCTCTCTCTCTCTCTGTATGTGTGTGTGTGTGTGTGTGTGTGGAGGAGGAGGAGGAGGAGGAACAGCTTCAGAAAACTTTGGAGGAACTCAACTTGTTAAACATGCAGATCTATTTTCTTCAAAGGAAGAAAAAAATGACTTAATGGCTGGTTACCTGGTAGCCTGGATTGAATAATGTCTAACAACTTGGTGATCTTTTAGATATCCCGTGGAACCATTCTTCCCAAATCACCCAATATCCTGAATATTGTTTATGGCCTTTGGTGGTTTGAATGAAAATGGTGCCCATAGGCCATAGGGAGTGGTACTATTAGGAGGTGTGGCCTTCTTGGAGTAGCTGTGGCCTTGTTGGAGAAAGTGTGTCACTAGGGGGTGGGCTTTGAGCTTTCAGATGCTCAAGCCAGACCCAGTATCTCACTCTCTTCTTGCTGTCTGACAATCTTGATGTAGAACTCTCAGCTGCCTCTCCTGCAACATGTCAGCGTGCACACTGCCATGCTTCCTGCCATGATGATAATGGACTAAACCTCTGAACTGTAAGACAGCCCCAATTAAATATTTTATTTTACAAGAGTTGCTGTGGTCATGATGTTTCTTCATAACAGAAACCCAAACTAAGACAGGCCCTTATCCTGAGCTTAGTTTCTCCATGAATGGTATCCATCTTTATGAAAGAGCTCCAACATATGTTACATTCTCGATCAATAGAAACTATCTTTATGCTTATAACAAATTCTTTCTCCTTAGGCCATTTCCCTAAGTATTGTTTATCAGTCAGTAGAATCATTCTTACTGCAAAGATCACAGGTACTTTGTTACTTTGCTAGAGAGGTTCTACCTAAAGTAGAACCTTTATACCTAAGGTATAGGTATAAAGTAGTTATACCTAAAGTGCTGTAGTGATAATTTTCACACAGAAACCTTTTTTTCCCCAAAATTGTGCTGTGCTTACAAGTGTAAGAGAAGAATAAACACTGAGGTTAGACTCTGCAAGTTTCAACCCAGCACCATCTGAAGTGGTACTGACCTGAGACTGAATTCCATATTTCTCTTTGTGCAGACTGTTTTCTTACAGGCCATGATGCTTGCAGGGTCCCAGATGTGTGTTTGTGTGTGTGTGTGTGTGTGTGTGTGTGTGTGTGTGTAGAGCTCTTTTTTTTTTTCGAGAAAGGGTTTCTCTGTGTAGTTTTGCACCTTTCCTGGAACTGCTTTGAAGACCAAGCTGGCCTTGAACTCACAGAAATTCACCTGCCTCCCGAGTGCTGGGATTAAAAGCATGCACCACCACTGCCTGGCGTGTGTGTGTATATATGCTTAAATGTGGGTATAGCCTAGAAAACTCAGAAGGAGATAAACATAGAGTGAGTATAAGTGATGAGAAAGGATAGGATGGGCAAATAGATAGAGGGGCTACATTGTGGTGGTTTGAAAACTCAATTCTCAGTTGGGGACACTGCTTAGAGAAGTTATGGAATCTTTAGGAAGCACGACTTGCTGAAAGAAATTTGTTCTTTAATGCTGGGCTTTGAGAGTTCACATCCTTAGCCCAATTCCATTTAATTCTCTGCTTCCTTCTCATTATTGAGGATGTCTTCTCTCAGCTTCAGGATCGTGTTGTCTGCTGTGCTGTGTTACATTACAAACTCTTATTCTGAAACTGTAAGGTCAAATATGTTCTTTCTTCCATATGTCACATTTGATCATGGTATTTTATCAATGCAAGAAAACAGGTAGTCAAGACAGAAGTTGGTACAAGTGTAGGATTATTGCTGTGAATAATCTTATTTCTATTGGTTTTGGAAAACTTTGACTTCAAAACTTTGGACTAAAACAGTGGTTAAATATCATAAATAGGGCTTAACTGGCCATCTTATTAAAAGCCTGATTAGAAGAAACTGAGGATCAAAGTAGTGAGGATAGTTAAGGCTTAGCATATGGTGTTTCAGAGTATAGCAAAAACACCATCAGCAACTGAGCTGTAGGCCAATCCTGTGATTCTTTGCCAAAGAATATGACTAGTTTCTGTCTTTATCCTAAGAATTAACCTGGAGCTAAGTAGTAAAATAAATGAATAATTTATTTGGCAGAAGAAATTTCAAGAACAGGAAATATTGTGGAATAGATATTACTTGTGACTCTTCTTTTATTTAATTAAAATATAGTTACATAAATTTCCCTTTTCCTCTCCCTTATCTAATCTCTTCCACAACCTGGCATCTGTATTAGACACAGTTTTCTAGTATAAGAGAACTTATAAAATTAATCTCTCTGAATACATACACACAGATATATAGATATAGATAGATAAACATAGTTATAGATATATATTATATATTATGTAGTATATATATATTTACATATATTTATGTAGATAGAGATATAGAGATAGTAGGTACGTAGATACCCAGATACATAGAGAGGTGATCAGTGGGGATTTACTAGAATAACTTACAGGCTGAGGTGTAGCTAATACAACTATAGCTAGCTATGCACAGAAAGTCTAAGATTCCAGAAGTTGTTCAGGCCATGAGGCTGGAGGGCTCAGATGGGATGTAACAGATGGGGGAATTCTGCAGAAGTGGGATCTAATGCCAGTAATGAAATGAACTTTCTACCAAGGACAGGGCAAGCAAGCAAAGGTTCCTTCTGCCATGCCCTATATTGGCTTGCAATAGACAACCTGGCCCAGATTAAAGGTGGATCTTCCTACCTCAACGATCCAATCAAAGGTATGTGTCTTCTGCATAAAGATAGAGGTTAGAATGGTTCTGGTTGCTTCAAATTAAATAAAAATTTCTCATAAGAGTGCTCTTCAATTTTGGATTTTAGTTATTTATTGTTGTAGTGAAATTGAGAACCAAAAATGGCCACAACAGAACTTATTCCTTTTTAAATTTATTGCATCTTGTTCTTTAATTATTTTGTTAATATATATATATATAATATATATATATATATATATATATATATATATATTTATATATGCAACTTGCTTAGTACACTAAATTTAGTACTACCTGGTCATGAGTGTTTTAAGAGCTAAATTCATAATTTGGTATTAGATAACTATTTAAAGGGTGCATTCTTTAGGAAGATTAATTCTATCACTCTCAGTAGTCTTTAGTTGTCTGTCCTTTAGATGAGGGGGCTCATGTGATTTCCCTAATCTACATCAGCATGCCAACTAGTGTTGTCATTGTTCAGATCATGTTTAAGCAGCTATATTATTGAGATTTCATGAGTGTAGTGTCCACATCA
Source organism: Peromyscus leucopus (assembly GCF_004664715.2). Taxonomy (NCBI): domain Eukaryota; kingdom Metazoa; phylum Chordata; class Mammalia; order Rodentia; family Cricetidae; genus Peromyscus; species Peromyscus leucopus. The sequence continues at coordinate 17,308,697 of NC_051075.1, forward strand.
TAGTAAGAATCTGGCAGCAGGACTCCTGGTTTCTCTAATTCTTGCATTATTTTCGTTCTCTCTTTAATGATGTTCCCTGAGCCGTAGAGGTTGTGTTGTAGGTGTGGCAATTGCAGCTGGCACCCATAGTCATTTGTTCTTTGTGTTTTAACCACTTGTGACTTTATGTAGTGATCTTCAGTTTTGAAAAAAGCTGAGAGCTATGCTTATCCATGGGCATAAGAATAAGTATTTATAACACAGTTAGAAATTATACTGGTTTAGAAAAGTGATGTAGCATGTTCTGCTTAAATGTATAGCCTTGCAAGCCAGAAGGGGTCGACTTGATTTTAGAACCAGGAAAAATATTCCTTGATCATGCCTTAAGTCCAATTTGTTGGTTGTTTGTTTCTGCCAAATTATAAATGCCACTATAATTGAGCTATTAAATACTTTCCTCCTTTGGTAGCTTGAATAGCACTGTTCTGTAAGATGGAAGCTAATCCCTGGAGAACAAATTTTCAGGTCAAATCCATTGTGATTCCTGACTACTTGGTATATATAAAGTATATGATATCTCCAGCAATAAGGACATAACATCAAATTTGGGGCCAATAAAGAGTAACGATAGGCTGTAGGCAAAACTCTAAACCTTCTTATAAATAAGAAACACAGAGCCAAATACAGGGGTGAAAGCCACAGAGATCAGAGAAACAGGAATAACCACCAACTAACCTTAGCTCACCATGCTGCCATAGCTTCCCAAGAGAACCAGCTTCTTCCTATCTAACCTGCACCTTTATTGCCTTGTTGTTCTGCCTTCTCATTGGTTCTTAGCCCAGCCACCTTACTTCCTCATCATTGCCTGTCTATACAGACCTCCAGGTCTCTATGGTTGGTACTGGGATTAAAGGTGTGTGTCACCACCCTTGACTGTGTCCTTGAACACACAGAGATTCTTCCTACCATGTGATCATATTAAGGGTGTGTGCTACCACCACCTGACTTTTGTTTATGGCTGGCTATCTATGTCCTCTGATCTCCAGGCAAACTTTATTTATTAACATACAAATAGAATGTCACCACATCTCAGCACAAATAAAATATCACCACAATAGGCTGTATAGTTTTGGGACTCTCTTGTACTTTCCTGGTCATCAAAACAAAAGGGTATTTCTCATACCTAATATCATGACTTCTGTTATTTAATCTGTAACTCTTTGGGGAAACATTGTCATCAAAAGAGACACAATCAGTCCAATAAATAAATAAACAAATATTATCATATGTAATTTTTGGCAAAGTCTTAGTTAGGGTTTCTATTGTTGAGATAAAACAATACTACCAAAAAGCAAATTGGGAGAGAAGGATTTATTTGGCTTATACTTCCATATCAATGTTCATTATCAAAGCAGGTGAGAACATGAACTCAAACATGGCAGGAGCTTGGAAGCAAAAGCTGATTCAGAGGCCGTGGAGGAGTGCTGCTTACTGGCTTGCTCCTTATGGTGTAGATGTAACCAACCGTCTTATTAAATAAGAAACACAGAACAAATGTAAAAGAGAAAGCCAAGAGGTCAGAGATCAGAGATAAAATCTCACCCTTCCTCTTGTCGTGGTTCCAGCTTCCCAAAAGAGAGCTATTTCCCTGTGTGTAAGTCGTTTCATAGTCATTCTGCCTTCTCATTGGTTGTAAACCCAAACACGTGACTGCCTCATCACTGTGTGTATGTACAGTCCCCTAGGTCTTAAAGGCATATGTCTCCAATGTTGGATGTATCCCTGAATAAACAGACAAAGAGAATTCTGGGAAGTGGAAGGACATCAGTAGACGACAACCCACCATCCAAGGAGCAGCATGTAACAGTACACAGGTAAAGCCATGGAACATGTGGCAACATATAGATTAACAGATATGGGCTGAGTTTAAATGTAAGAGCTAGTCAGTGGTAGGCCTGAGCTAATGGCCAAGCAGTTTTAATTAACATAAACTACTGAGGGATTATTTTATAAGTGGTTGCGGGGTCCAGGGGACTGGGCAGGACCAGAAAAAACTTCAATCAGCTACATTACATTATTTCTTCTTTTCCTTCTCTCCCTCCAAAAATCCCATATACTTATCCCTACTTTTTTCAAATCCATGGTCTGCTTTTGCACGTGCATATGTCTATATTATACACATATGTGTTTCTGAATACAGCCTTCTCAGTCTCTATAATGTAACATGTATACATGTTTTCAGGGCTGACTATTTAATATTGGATAACAAATTGGAGTGTTCTTCCTTGGAAAAGACTCTTTCTCAAACTATTAGGATTCCGTTTTACCTATAGTTCCTTGTATAGGATTGAATCTTCATGGTTCTTCCCCCGTTTTACTTTGGCATGTATATTGGTGTCATGTCCTTTGGTGTCATTCTTGGTCAGCTCATGTTTAGGCAGTCATGTTGGTGAGACTTTATGGGAGTAACATCTGATGTTGTGATTCTGGGGTCATTCAGAGATTCATCAATCCAGCAATAAATAAGTTTTCAATAAAAAAGGCTTTTATTTGGATACTGCTACCTGGGCTGGTTGACACAAAGACTGAAACTGAGAGCACTCTCATAGCAACACAGGACTTATAAAAGCAAAAGACACACAATTATAGGCATTCTGCCAATACTTAGGCAGGTGCTTGTTTTAACATATGTGTCTTATGGTTGTCCTAGTAGAGTAAGAGTTTGCAAGCTTAGCAGAGTAAGCAAGCTTGATTACAAAAGTAGAAATGGTGGTTAACCTTTTGACTTACTATTTGCAAGAACAGCAAATTTTACAAGGTCAGTCAATTTTAAGAATTGTTTTCAACATCTGAAAAAAAAGTTGACTGCTAGGGTATTGCTTGCACAAGCTAGAGGCTTATATGTTGCTTTTTTTGCCTCTCTAGCACAGGAAGCTTAAACTTTAAACTTAATGCTGACCATCACTTTTCCCCCTTGAGTTGTATCCTGAATCAAATAACTCTGTGGTAGGTACCTGTTTATATTCCTAAAGCCATATGATAAACCTTTGGCAAAGGGGAAGTAGTTTCCTTTGAACCTATTATTCCAGTCTTTTGTTAAGGATAAGGGGTGAAACACTCTTTTGTAATTGCTTCTCAGCTATAATTAGGACATCACTGTCAGAGCCCTGGACATCTGAAATATTGTTCAAAGGCCAGGAAGGGATTCAAGCAAGGTGGGCAGGAATTTTTCAGAAGTATATGGTAAACCCAGCTTGAAAAAACAGGGAACGATCACATCAGCTGGATTTATTTACATCAGCTTTCAAAAGTCTAGGGCTCATAGCCATTTTTGGAGCAGTTTGTAGTCTATAGCTGAATCCTAGATGGTGTCTTTCAGGAAAGTAAAATTCTGCTGGTATTATATTCTACAGATATAGACTAGGGACAGAAGTTAAAGTTTAAGAACTTAAAGAAAATTTTTACATTTGTAACTTTCCTCTTCCTTCGGGATTAGGTAGTATGTAGGTAAGCTTAGGCTGTTGATGGCAAGAGAACTTATCCAGAGTCCATTTGACCTGTGACAGGTAGAGCCAAATCTTGACCCTGAACCTTACATGAAATTTTAACATTTACAAAAAATGATAAAAGATTTAGCTGTATTTGCATTACCATTGTTTGTTTTCTGTATTGAAATTCATATTGTAGAAAAGGCAGTAGACTCATGCCTTTGAATCACATTAAAGCTTGAGGACCCAAGGAAACAATTTGAGGTTAAAAACATGCACATTCTTTTATCTGTCCAGAGGTCTAGATACACACACACACACACACACACACACACACACACACACACACACACACACACACACACACACACACACACACACACACGGCAGAGTTTTTTTTTTAGCACAATGAGAGCATCTTTAAGTTTAAATTTGAAGACATCCAGAGGAAATTTAAAAAATTTGAGCTACTAGGTATGATAATAATAGTCAGTGCTTTACTAGAGCTAAGATCAATAGCTTATTAGAACTCTTCTGATTAATACATTACAATTTTGAAATTTGGAAGCCTCAACATCATGTATTATTTTTATTCCTAAATGTCTTAAGTTATTCTTTTATGCAGCTGGAGTTTTCTCCAGTCCCACCAGGGCCAACAGCCAATTAAACACACAGAGACTTATATTACTTATAAACTGTATGGCTGTAGCAGGCTTCTTGCTATCTAGTTCTTATATCTTAAATTAACCCATTTCTGTTAATCTATAAGTTGTCATGTGGCTTGTGGCTTACTAGTACATTACATCTTACTTCTCATGGTGGCAGTGGCTGGAAGCTTCTCCTGATTCAGCCTTCCACTTCCCAGAAATATCCTCTCTCTTTGTCCCACCTATACTATACTTCCAGCCTGGCTACTGACGAATCAGGACTTTGTCAATCAATCAATCAATCAATCAATCAATCAGAGCAACATATTCACAGTATATAGAAAGACATCCCAGAACTTTTAGATCTTTATAATTTATTAAATTTTTATAATTTTAGCCTTTATAACTTGCTTTTTCCCAGACTTGTATTTAATCCTTTACCATGAAAAATAAGTGGTTGATTACTGAGAGCAGTCATTGCAAAGTAAGTTCTTCCAGGCTGGAGAGATGGCTCAGAGGTTATGAGCACTGACTGCTCTTCCAGAGGTCTTGAGTTCAATTCCCAGCACCCACATGATGGTTCACAGCCATCTATAATGAGATCTGGTGCCCTCTTCTGGCGTGCAAAGTTACATGGTGGCAGAATGTTGTCTACATAATAAATAAATAAGATTTACAAAGTAAGTTCTTCCAAACAAAGACATAATTCAAAGTTACATTGGAATCTGTTCATCTTTTAAATGTGAGGGCTGTTAGTGAGACAATCCATCTGTCTTTCTCACCTGGAGACTTAACCGCTCTAGAAAAAGCAAGGCCTGGTTTTCATGTATTAAATGCATTGGCCAAGCAGCTGCTGCTAAACTGATAAAGCTACAGTTAGCCATCAATATCAGAAGGAATAAAGAGGGATAAATTTGAACAAGTATAAACCAAATGAACTATGTATTAACTAAAATGACAGAAACTTACCTGTTACTTGGTTGGTTGCACTAGGCTCATCCTCAGCAATCCCAGTAATCTAAATGAATAGAGCGTCTTCAGTATTCAGCAGTCACACAGGACAATATAAACTCTTTGCCTGCTAAACAGAGCAGTGTCAGCCTTTGGCTGCCAGAACCAGAAGATTCCTGTGGGTGAGGAACTTGAGAGACTGGTATACCTTGGAAAAGCAAAAAGATGCAGTCAGTTCTCCAGTGCCCTACTTGTCCACAGTTTGGGCAGGGTCCTGAGGCTAGGCAGAGGCATGGTGCAGTTTTTTTTCTCCAGTGAATAGTATTACCACAATCCAGATGGAACAACCTTTGGAGGAGAGCTTAGGACTGCTGTTAGAATCTGATATTTTGTATATTAAGGGAAGCTTTTTATAATTAAGCATTTTTAAATGTTATATTCAGCAGATCTCTGAAGAGTTTTGAGGATCATTCATTAAGTATATTTGATTTTAAATAAACTCTATTTGCTTTTAGTTACTTGCTTTCTGTTTAAATTTGAAAACATATTTAAAAGGTAAATAAAGCTTACTCCTGTAAATTTATTCATATTTAGCATGACTATAAGTATAGTCTGATCACTGTAAAAATTTGATCATTTATAAAGTGACTGACTATCAACTTTCATGTATGAATTATTTTTAAAGGTTTACATTAGCAGCTTTTATAAGATTAGGATTTAATAGTTTTATCTCCTTTAACTTTGAGCCTTAGAAACTACAATTTTTGAACTGAAGCTCTTTTGTATCAAAATAAAACTTTAAACCATAAATGTAGTCCATAAAGAGAATGAGAACTTTCATAAAACCACAAATATAGTTTATGTATAGAGGTTGGAAAAGTTATTTTTATTTTTATATAATATAATTATAAAATATATGACTCATTTAATCCAAATAGCAAAAGCTTAACAAAGTTATCAAAGACAAAGAGGCCAGGCATATTTCAGTCACTTTCTGTTAATCTGAATAAACCTGAGGTAAACAAAGTATTCTATAGACCCTTTTCCAGATTCGACCATTGTCTTGTGGGTAATAAAATAGGAATATCTCAGGCTGGTGCTCAGAGCTGTAGTCATATTCTTTTAGCTTTTACCTCCCTGTTTACAATTTTAATTTTTTTTCATCCTGGATCATTTACCTGCTTCTTGAACATCTGTTACCCTTTATCTCTGGCAGACTGCAAGAATATATTATAGAGATTCAGCTGTGTATTAAAGCTATACTTTGACCAGCCAAGGGTCTGTCTAAAGGCAAGCCATTTATTATGAATAGTTTGTGCTACCCAGCCTTTAATATTTCAGCTGTCTTCTACTATAAAATTCTTGCAAGCCCAAATATTTTCAGACCTGTTGAACTTCTAAGTTACTAACTCCCCTGCTGAGCCTAGGTGTTAAACTGGCTGGAGACTCATAGCTTTCCTTCTTGTGCTAATGAAGCCCTGACCATCTCCTTGCCTTGAAGTCTAGTGGGTCTCCAGAGCAATTGACTGAGAACAAAAGATGTTTTTACATACCAAGGTGGAAGGTAGGGTGGAGGAACATTCCTGAGGAGGCAGAGAAATGCCTGTCCAGGATAAGAAAGGGCAGGAATTTTTCTGTAGAAAGAGACAGAATGGCATGGTGAGAGAGAAGAAAGGAAAACAAAGGTTCCATAGATGGTAAGCAGATGTAGAGTTTTCTGAGTGCCAGGAGTAGAGAGTAGGAGAGATGGAGACAGAGGACAAATATGAGGCTGGAAACTTAAGAGCTTAGTTGTTAGCAGGACTATGAGAGGGAACTGTAAGGAACTAAAACTATGCAGACAGGATTTCAGACCAGAGAAATAAAGTAAACTGATAAAGAACGTGGGATGTCTAGAGTTATTCCTGCCCTGAATGCCTGACAGAGCTATAGCTGTATTGATAGAATTTTGTCTCAGAGAAATAAAGTTAACAGGTATAAGAGCACGGTGTACGTAGATTTTTTTTTCCCCTCAGATATCCCACGTCAGATGTAGCTAAACCCCTGGACCCCTGGGAATTCCATATTTATCTAGAATAACACTGATCTCTGTCATCTTAGTCTGTCTAAAACCTTGGTCAGATAAAATATCATGACATTAAATCTCTGCTGGTCTTTTCTAAGTTATATTTTCTAACAGAAGGTGCAAGTAGGGTAGCCAGTCCCTGCTGGGGACTTTCATGTGGACAAGAAAACCTGGCCAGAAGCAAGCAGCCCTAAGCCAGAAAGTGACCTGGGCTGATATTTTGAGACAGTTTTTGTATTTTTTCTCTTATTTGGTTATGCTTTTGGCAGCATCTCCTGCTTCAACCCTTTCAAATGGATTTCTCAGGCCTAGTCTTCTCTTTAAAGTGGAAACTAGACTTGGAAAAATTGCTAGAAAAAAAAGTTGTGTATATTAAATTACAGAGCATGTGGTTTGTTATATGCAGATTTAATAAATTTTGTGGATATTTAAGAATAAACATTTTGGTTCAATCCATGACTTTTGAAGTGAAGTTGACACTCAGACATTTTATTTAGCCTTTTTAAAAAAGAAGTAATGAGTTACTGGACACATTAAGCAAAAACTCATTTATCTTGCCTTGACTGAGGAATAAAATTATTAAAGGATTTTATTTACATCTTTAATTATCATAGTTTCTTTAATACTGTTTCCAAAATTTTCTGGTTGCTCACTCATTATATCAAAGAACATTATAAAAGTAGAGTATTGCATATATTTCTTCATCTATAAAGCTTTCCAGTTTTATTTTTAATTCTTGCACATAAACGTATGCAGGTATAACTTTAATATTTTATTTATTAAACATATATTGTTATTAAATCTTATTTTAAAGAAAACCTTATTGGTATTCTTTGTGTCCTTTTCCATTACTTTTATTCTTAGGACAAGAATTATCATATAAAATCTATCTTAATTCAAAATATTTTGGAGACCTATTTTTGACTCCTTATGATATCATATGGATATCATAACCATAATGGTGGTGAAGTTACATGACTGTCATAAAAAAAAATCTATCTTTTTAAATTTTTTTCAAGGAAGACTTTAATCCAAGTTACAAACCTAGAGTACTGTAGAAAAATAAGATTACCAAAGCTTAGATTTTTAATTCTCAATCCTTTTGTTAAGTTTTAAGCAAATTTTTTATTATATATTTTCATGGGTATGTAACTACACATAATAAAATTACACAATCGTATTACAAATCTGGAGATAAAGTTTATACTCTAGTGGAAGTCTTAGAGAATTAAATGAAACCACTAGCCTATTTTTTAAGTTTTTTTTTTTAGCATATAGTTTTTTTTTTTCTTTTTCTTCTGTTATTTTGTTTTTCCTCTTCTTTCCTTGTCACAGGTGGACCACATGACATAGGACAGAGGATGAAACTTTTAAACAAGCATGCTTGATTCTTGGGGAATGAGCCATACCCAACTCCAAAGTCAGCTTTTCAATAAAGTAAAACAGAATAAATTAATATTTTAATGTTATTCATACCCAAAAGACACCCGAATCATTGCAAAGCTGAATCCAGTGGGAGGGACCAGTACAAGCTGAGAATTAAGAATTCTCAGAAATAAGAAGTTCTGAGCCTTGGCTACCTAAGCAGTGGTGGCAAGTGGCAGCAGCAGTGGTGGGTCACAGATGGATCAATGGGACCGCACAAGGTTGACCAAAGTTGAGAGTGACCGTGCCCATGGGGTTGGCATGCCAGGGGAAGGTGAACACCCACACCACTCCAGCCCAGAAGAACTGGGGTGGTAGCCAGAGTTACAGTAAGAGCCCTGGCTAGAGATAGAGGACCATGAGTGGAGAACCAAGATAGAGCCAGCCAGGAGTGAATAACTGCAGTCACCCTTGTTCCCTCATTTTTTTCCCCGTGTTCCTTTGGTCTGGTTTCCACATCTGCCTATGACTGGAAAAGATTAATGGGGGCATGGAAACCCATACAAGGCACGGAGACTGCAAAGACTGAGACCCACAACCATAGGACACGGTTCAGTGGGGCTTTCTGAGTCGAAGATTTGACACATCATTTCAATTTCTTCTTAAACAACAAGAAGTAACACAACAAACAATCCATACAACATAAAAGACAGCAAAGTTCTATAATTTAGTGGCCACCCTCTTCTTCCAGAATCACTTCTTCCAGATGCAAACAAGGAAGGCTGGTGTCCTGTGTCCAGCTTTCCCCATGAGTATCACAGACAGATGAGTCCTGAGTATAGATCTTTAGCTCCAGAGGTTTTCAGATCCCTTTCGCACAACCTTGGCATTGAGGACCTGTAAGTGGCCTCCTCCAATACACAGGACCTAACTGATGTCTCAGTCCCCAGTACACAGAAATCCTTAGGTTCCAACAGACGTTGTGTAGACTCTAGGCAATGGGGATCTGTGGGCCTTCCAAATTCTGTACCTATCCAATTTCTCAGTTCACAGTACACCAAGAGGCCCCTGGCACAAGGTAGATCAGATGAAAAGGGGAATCTGGCTGGACACCCAATCTCAGTGGAAACTCCAAATGTTATGGTTCTGGGTTCATTTGGAGATTCACCAACCTGACAATGAGTAAGATTTTAAAAACAGTAGGCTTTTTATTTAGATCCTGACATCTGGACTAATTGGCACCAGGACTATACATGAGAGAGTTTTCAAGATGCAGCATTTAATCATATCAGCTCAGGGATTATAAAAGCAAAAACCACAAGATTATATGTATTCTGCCTATGAGCAGGCAGGGACTTAAACATATATGTCTTGCAGTTTCCCTAGTCATCTTTTTGAGCAGAGTAAACAAGCTTGATTACAAAAGCAGAAATAGCAGATAACCTTATGATGTTGCAAGAACAGCAAGTTTTACAAGATCAAGCAGCTTTAAGAACAGTCTTCAACATCTGGGGAAAAGGGAAAGTGGGCTGCTAGAGTACAGGTTGTACAAGCTAGGTGCTTACATGTTAGAGGCAGTTTTGCTTTTCTGTCTCTGAAGCAAAATAAGTTTAAACTTCAACATTATGTTAACCATCACACCAACATTACAAGGAAACACAATTTCCCAGCAAACAACTTGATCCTCTGACTCTCAAAATCTTTCTGTCTCTCTTTTTCAATATTCCCTGAGCCCAAAGAGTAAATATGTTCTGTAGATATATTCTTTGGGACTCAGTTACATTACTGCAATTTGATTGGTTGTATTACCCAGATATGACATCCATTTGAACTCTTGGTCCCCAGTTGGTAGAATTACTTAGAATGGATTATGAGTTACAGCATTGTTGAAGGAGTCATGTCACTAGGGGTGGGCTTTGAGACTTCAAAAGCCAATGTCATGTCCAACTAGTTATCCCTCTCTCTTGCTCTCTCTCACTCTCGCTCTTGCTCTCTCTGCCTCCTGTATGTGGAACAGATGTAGATGTTCATACACTGCTCTAATGTCATGCCTACCTGTCTGTTGTCATACTTCCCACCATGATGATCATAGATGCTAAGCATCTGGAACAGTATACTCACAAATTAAATGCTTCCTTTATTAGTTGCCTTGGCCATGGTGTCTCTTTACAACATTAGAAGTATAATTAATACAGAAATTGGTAGGGAGTGTGATATTGCTGTGCCATGCCTGAACATGCTGTTTTCTGGAGGAATGTAGATTTAAGACTTTGGACTAGGAAAACAGTTGAATGCTATAAGTGGGAATTATTGACCAGTACTAGTAGAAGCTTGGAAGAGAATAGTGCTGAAAGCAATATGGTCTATGGACACAGGTCTAGTAGTTTCAGAGGGAAACAACATGAGCAACTAAGCTAATGGCCATTCTTTTGATATTTTGGTGAACAATGTGGTTGCTTTTTGCCTTTGTCCTAAGAAACTTTCTATTTCTAAATTGAAAAGTTTCCGATTACTTTCATTGTTAGATGAGAGGTCAAGACAGTAGAGTGTTGGTCCTGCTGTCTTGTTATTAGTGATCACTTTTATACAAAATTGCAATTGAAAAGATGAAGTGGACCAAAAAGAAGTACAAAATGTAAAATCTGAGGAGAAAAGGAGAGCAAGAAAATGTAATATTGGTGCCTTGTTTTATGCTGAAAGAAATTAGGAGAAATACCATTAATGGACTGGTGCTTTCAGGATAAAAGTCCACCCAGCTAACCATACAACTTGTTTAAAGAAGAAGCCTAAGGAATTGTCTGTTTGTAAAGAACAGCAGCAAATTAGTGCTCATTCAAATGTAATTGAAGGAGGGTGCCAGGTTCCAGGCAAAGTAAGTGAACTTGGCAGCATTGGCTAAATATTTCTGGCTTTACAGTCATGGAGGATACAGGCATGAAGGGGCTGAGGAATCTTCCTCAGCTGTTAAAAGAGCCACCAAAGCCAGACATGTGGCAGGGATATCTTAGATGGAGACCCAGGAAGACCATTTGCTGTGAAAGTGAAATCTGGAATGCACTGGAGAACTGAAGATGCTGGAGATGCCAGAGTAGTGGAATATATGCCAAGTAGAGCTACACGTAAAATAGAACCAGCTCAAGAGAGCATGGCTGCAATAATGAAACCATTTGAGCCTTTTGAAATCTGACATGGAGTTATATGATTTAAAATTTGCCTTCTGGGTTTCAGTCTTGCTTTGTTCCAGTATTTTCTCATAGTGCTCTGATTCATCCCCTTTGGAATGATAATATATATTATATGCCATTGTCCATTAGACTACATAATTTGCTTTTAAAATTTGCAGCTTGTTTCAATTAGATTGTTATGAGTCTTAGAAAAGATTTTGGACTTTTAACTGTGTTGAGATTATGAAAGACTATGGGAGGCTTTGAAATGGGACTGAATACATTTTGCATATGATGTGGCTCTAAGCCTATCATATGGGGCTGAGGAATAGAATATACTGGTTTGAAGAGAATGGCCTTCTAAGGCACATATATTTGAAAGCTTGGTCCCCAACTCATGGAAATGTTTGCGAAGGACTGTGAGGCAAGGCTTTGTTGGTGGAGGTGTGTCACTGTGAGTGGGCTTTGAGGTTTCAAAATAAAATGCCACATCCAGTTAGCTCTCTCTTTCTCTCTCTCCTCTTTCTCTCTGTCCTCTACCCGTGGATCAAAGATAATCTATCAGGTACTGTGCCAGTACCATCCCTGCCAGCCTGTTGTCGTGCTCCCCAACATGATAGTCATTAACGCTAATCCTTTGGAACCATAAGCCTCCAAATTACATGTTTTCTTTTATGTGTTTATTACCTGAGTAAACAGGAAGTGCAAATGACCTGCTGGGGTCATTTACTTTGGTTAATATGTCTTTAGGGATGACTTCTTGTGATTGGATAACCTATTAGGGAGCTTGTGAAAATATGAATTCTTCCTTTTTTGGTAACCTTGAATTGTACATAGTTTGCGTAGGAATGAAACTTTGTGACAACTCCCTCATCCATGTTTGTCTTCAGATTATAATTTCTATGACAAAACACCATGACCAAGGTAACATAAAAGAAAGCATTAGTTTGGGGCTTGCTTACAGTTTCAGAAGGTTAATTCATGACCTTAGTGGGAGGCAACATGGCAGCAAACAGGCAGGCCAGCATGGTGTTTGAGCTGTAGCTTAAAGTTTGCTTCTTGTCTGAAATTTGCAGGCAGAAAGAGAGAATCAGCCTGGACCTAGCATGGGCTTTTGAAACCTCAAAACCCACTCCCATGGCATACCTCCTCCAATAAGACAGCATCTACTCAAGCAAGACAAAACCTAATAGTCCTTATCAAGCAGTTCTACTGAGAACCAAGCATTCATAAAAAATGCCTCATCTCCCAACAGATTTTGTTTTCTCAAGGTTATGGGTAATGTCATATGTTGTTGTATGTTAACATATCATGTTAACTTACAACATGAATTGGTTATAAGTTAAATAGGTTGGGAATGGATCAATAAAGTTTAGACTCATGAATCTCTTTGGAAAAAAAAAAGGGGAATAGATAGGCTAGGATAATAAGGTAGATTATTGTATCTACTTATAAACTAATTTAGCAAACTATCAGCCTTAGATAATTTACATTGGCATGGATTCTTAAATATTAATATAAATGTAAAATTATATTTCTATTCCCATTTAAGATCACTTGTATATTGTCACAAATTAAAAACTATATTTGTCATATTGTATATATGTTCCTACTCCAGTTTAAAATATTTTCATATATTTATACAAATATAAGATTATATTTGTCATGCTGTGTGTTTGTTCTACCTCTATTTAGAATATTTTGTATATTGATATATATTAAGAATATTGTTATCATATTGCACTATACATTTCTACCTCTGAATGAGATGTTTTGTATACTGTCACAAATTCTAAGTCATTGTCTTTATACTGTGCATCTATTTATAGATTGTTTATTTTTATAAGGTTAAGCTTTAGTTTTTAGACTATTTAGGTTGATAATAATTAAAAGTCACCCATGCTTGTCATACTTATAGTTATGCGCAACAGATATATATGTCAGATGGATAGGTAATCTTCAAACACTTCATAGACCTGGAGAATATGGCATTTAAATGTTTTAATAACTTAGAACTCAGTTGACATAAGACACAATTGCTCCTGGCAGCACCAATCCACTCTGGAGAGGATGTTGGGCATCAAAGACACTCCATATGGAATTTGTCTTCCTCTTGGCAAATATGGCTTTTGGACATAGAACTACCCTTGCCTCAACTGCTGACAGTAAGCACATTGTCCAATCTGGACAAGCAAGATACAAGGAAAAATGACTGCTGAACCTTTCCAAGACAGGGTAGAACAGTTTTTCAAAATTTTCCTGTTTCTGAAAATGGTCTGTAAGATATTCTAGGCCTGTAGCCAAAAGTGGATCCCACAATATTGCAGAGAAACCTTGGGTAACTGTCCAGGTAGCCAGTTGTTTCTGTCATTCCTTGTAGTTTTTGGAAGTTGCTTGCTTGCACTTCCTGCTTACTCAGGTAATATTATGTTCCTTCTCAGGTCTTTGATGGGGTTGAAGACTAAATGGTTACAGTTATAATCCTCTCATATCTTAGCTAAAACGTATCAGGTACTAGACTTAGATTCCTCAGGATGGGACAGTTGTTGAAGTAATCTCTGTATTTTGCCATTTACCTATATTCTGGATATCCAGTATGTGTTTCTTGATTGGTGTTATTCTTGTTGGTTGTACTTCCACTTTTGTTTATGTTATTACCCTTTCTTTCTCCTGGACAAGACTTGATAATCATTCTTATTGTACATAGTTTTGTATTAGGTTTAAAACCTTCTTATTTAGATAAAAAAAAGGGGGGGAGTGTAGTGGGTACTTGTTCTGCCCTTGACTTTGGGCTACATGGCCCAATAGAGGCAGTGCTTCTTGTCTGCCTATGTGACCTCTAAAAAGGAGGGGGGGGGGTCGTGTTCTCCCTTGGGTTATAGATACTAAGTCACGCAGCGCGAAGCAGCATGTGTCGATCCCCATCTTTCATGGACAAAGTGGAAGGACTCTGCAACTGAGTCTACCTTATCCTGCACCCATGAGTCTGCCTTACCACAGCATTTATTAATTAATTGATGTATATTCTTATATATACCCTTTTGGTTCACGATTCATGTAGGGGCCATTCTCATTCTAACCTGCGGTGTTGATAACCATTCTCACTTCTGTAAAATGGTATGTCACTGTGGTTTTGATTTATAGTGGTCCACTGAATGCAGAAAATATTTTCTTATCCTTGTTGGAAAACTAGATATCTCCCAAGGAAAATGTTTATTTTAGTCATTTGATTCTTATGGTCATTAAAAATTATTATTTTAGTGCAATATTTTATTAATTATTTGAGAATTTCAAACTTGTATATCTTGATCAAATGAGTCAACATTCCAGCATAGAACAGGGAAGGGCTCATGATTCCCTGCCCTTAGCTGTTGACAACTAATGTATATATGGGAATCAGAAACTGGGCTTGGTGCTTAAAATATAGAAAAACAGGAGAGTACACAGAGTTGAGATGAGGGTAGAAAGTGTGGGGACTGAATCTAGGAAGGGTTAGGAGAAGGAGTGAAGGGTGAATTTGAACTTATATCTAACAAAAGAACAGAACTCCTATGATTTGGCTTTCTGGATAACCCCTTTTCCTATGGTTTTAAAGGGTGCTTGCACCATCTTATATTGAGATGAAATATATACTTATGATTTCTCTAAAACAAGAATTTTTAGAAAAACAATACACAAGTAGTAATCATAAAAATGTCAATAATATAAAAGTCATAGGTTATAAATCACAGTACAAGTCTACATATCTGTCTGTTCACATCGAAGCAAACACTGTAATACACAATTGTTGTAAGAGACTAGTCAAAGCCAAAGTCCTTTTAAGACCAAACATGTTGAAAACAGTAACATGTCAAACACAACAAATGTACTAGAGATCCTTAATGACAAGCAAGTGACTTTTCCTAATTTAGAATAATTGTCATTTTCATGGAAAGGTAGCTACTGTTCTCTTTCCTTTTGAAAGTGCAAAGCTTGATATGTCTGAGTAAATAGTGTAGTTTCATGCTGAAAGACTAAGCATGTCCATATCATTGTTAGCATGCTTTTGTTTTATTAGTTCCTGATATCATTGCACTTGGGAAAAATATGGAAAAAATGTGTTTTGCTGTTTCGGCACTTTAAGCATTATGAATTTCATCCTCCACCACAATTACATTTGTCATATCTGCAAACTTATGAGCTCTATGGATGGAACATGGCAGCAACAGTCCTGTCTCTTTTTTCTTTTTCTTTTTTTTTTTTTAACCGTGGGAAGGAGAATGAGATGGTTCATAGAAATTCCGACACATCCTACTCATCTGTCTCTCACACACACCATCTGTGGTAGTGCTAAGAACAGATTTCAGCTCTATCAATTTACAAATACATAAACTTCATTCTTGTGAATATTTTAGCAATTATACTGAGCTTTAAGAAACTCAAAATATTTGCAGTTTATCAAATTATCACATATGCTTATTTTCTGTGCATTTTGGAAGAATTTATTCATTTCAACTATTTCATAGTCATTATTTTTATTGTTGTGTGTGTATATATGTTTGTCTCTATCTGTGAAGGTATGCCTTGTGTGGTGGTACCAGAGAAAGACAGAAAGGAATTAGATCACCAGGAAGCTGGACTTACAGGCAGTGTGAGTCACCTGACATGGGTTCTGGAAACTGAACTCTGATCCTCTGAAGGAGTAGAACATTATAAACTTATTGAAACATCTTGTAGACCATATTCATATTCTTTACTATATATATTGTTGAGCTTCCTGTTTACATTTTGTTCAATACTGGAAATGCAATGACTCAGGTTTTTGCTACTGATTATATTTGCAGGGAGTTTTTTAATACCACTCTGGCCTTAGCCTGATCAGGAAGAAATTGCCATGAAAACTTCACTCTGGAGAAGTGTTGATAGTTAATATAATAATATGATTCTTGTTTAACAGCCAAGTTTTCATTTCCAGCAACACTGCAAATGTTTATTCACTTAATATTAAAGAAATAACTATCCTCTTTCTGAGGTCATCCTGTAAATAGTGCTTGAAGATGATAAAGTCACAATTTTCTAACAATGTGTATATCCACACACTAACACACAGACAGGGGCATTGGTTGAGCTTGGTCCCATCAATTGTCTGACTTTAAGATCTCCTGTTCTGTTCTCCTATCATTAGACCTTGTGCTGTGACTCTCTTAATTCAGTCAGAAAACACTTGAAGCCTGAGGTACACATGGTACCCAACATAGGAGTATGAGAGGTTTGCTGATTTCATTTTTAAATTTTTGAGGGACACAACACTATCATTTAATTGAAATTATAAAAATGAACTGTGTATTCCACAAAAAAAAAGGTCAAACTTATTTGGTTTTGACTTGTATGATCAGTGCTGATAGAAAAATATATCAACTTTAATTGTTTTATGGGAAAATTGGTGTGAGTTTTCATAAGTGACTTACTAACTAAAATTTCTTTTTTATGTCTTTATGAAGGTTTACTCTCATTTTTCCCCACCCCCAAAAAAACAAAACCAAAATGAAAAATAAAACAAAAGAAACAAAAACAATGAATCTAGATACTTACTGGATCTTATGTCATGTTTCTATAAAATAATATTTTTGTGTAAATCTAATTTTTTGCAAACTCACAAACACCTTTAAATCATATTAGAAAAAATGTGTAGGGTTTGTATGTTTATTCAGCATATTTTACAAATTCTTGACATATTAATTTCTCTTTTGAGAACATCGTACTCGAGTAATGAATTTTTATCACTCCTGAAACCCTGTCTCACCTCCACCTCCTTTCATGCCCCCTCCCTTCCAGATTAAGGACATTTTCTTCTTCAGATATTAATGTTACATATACATACACACATGCATATGTATGTGTTTGTGTGTGTGCCTAAACAAACTTAATTCAATTTAGCATTGCTTGTATGTACATTTGTCCCAGGTTGCTAGATTAGGGTCAGAAAAACAATGTAGGATCTCCTGTATGAACAAAACTGATTCTTCCTCTTTTAGAGGCTATTATCACGTGTAGTTATTTTCTCTAGGGGTTGGCCCTTGTGGAATTTTCTTCACCCACCACCATTGACATGTCAGTTGGTATCATTGTGCCATTCCCCTTTGGGTAACCATAGTGTTGAGAGTTAATGGGTGCCTTTGTCCTTGCTTGGTCTTGGAACACTGCCTAGTAGTGGGAATCCCAGTTTTCTGATTCTTACAATCTGCCCTTCCCCTTCAGAGATTTTTCTTTGAGCCTTGGGTGTAGGAGTTCTTTAGCACACTAATCAGTTAGTGCTCAGCACACCCTGGGTATTCAGTCTCTTTAATAGAACCAGTGGTAGATTGCTGTAGAAGTTTCTGTATGCTGTAAAAGCAAGTTTCTTTGGTGATTTCAAGCTACATCTGAGTGTATATAAGGGTAAGAATTTAGAGAAGTCAGAAAATATGTTTGATAAGGGAAATGAAAATAATAAGTTCTCTTCTAGCATGTGTTGTCTCACCAGGCATGTAGAGTACCTTGTCTCAGCAGCCTTGTGGAGTAGCCAGGTGTATGGTACCAGGTATGGATTCACTCTCATTAAGCTGGTCTTAAGTCCAGGTTAAAGGCTGTTAGCTACCACTAGAATAAAAGTACCTCTTTTGTACCATTGGAGATACTTTATTGGTTGAGTCATTCCTATGGTTCCTGGGCTTTAGAGTGAGCTGGAACTACTGATAACTCTTCTATCTGGAGAAGTTGCATGGAACCTTCCAATACTATGAAAGGACTCAGTAGTAGTCTATTCCAGAGATGCTTGATCAAACATGTTCATTTTCTAGCTAATGTAAATAGCAATGAAGGAAGCAATGAAGCTAATTGAAGATCTTAATAGTGAAAGGGGAAGGAAGGGTATGAAACAGGGTGAGCCAGTTTTTAACTGGAATATTCATTGTATTGATTCTTTACTTTCTGAGTTCTTTGTATATTTTAGGTAACAGTTCTCACCAGTACAGTTTGCAAAAAAATTTTTTCAGCTCTGTAAACTTCCTTTTTTTCTGCACGGTTTGGGTTTTGTTGTATTGAATCTTTTCAGTTTTATGAAGTCTCCTTTATCAATAGTTGGCCCTGTGAATGAGAGTCTTGTACAGAAAGTTTTTTTCCTACATCTATACTTTGTATGACAGTGTTTATGTTTTCTGCTAGCAGTTTCAATATTTCAGGATTTACATTGAGGTTTTTGATGAATTTGGAGTACCCTTTTGTACAGGATGACACATTATGGGTCTAATTTTATTCTAATCTTCCCAATTGTTTTTGCTCCAGTGTGCTACCTAGGCTATGCTTAGTAAGTAGTGTAAAGATGGTGCATGTGGGCCTGGTACTGGGGTACTCACCAGCCTAGGCCCAGTGTGCATGCTGCATGCCCACAGCTGAGCTTGGAGACTGCAGGGACATTGGAAGGTAAGGTTCTGAGGAACCCAGCATGTAAAACAGGCACAATGGCTGCATGACTGGAGCAAGTCATGTGGATTGGGAATGGTGCAGATGGGTAAGGTTGCAAAGAACTCAATAGGTTGCAGAGAACTCAATATGCTGTATGGGTGCAGAGGCTGAGCATCCAAAGCTAGACCTGAGTATTGGGGACTATGGGTGGCAGGTGGATGTTGCAAAGCACTTACTAGTATGAAAGTCATAAAGGCTTGGGGACAGAGGTTGAGCCTCAGACTTGGGAAGGTTATGGGAAGGCAAGGTTGCAGGAAAACTCACCAGACTAGACTGGCATCAATTCATGACATTTTACTGATTGCATATAGCAATGGCAGGCAGGTACCATTCTATACATTTTACATATAGGGGAAATGGGAAGCCTATATTACACTCCCAAGGATATCAGTTTAAGTATGTGTCTCTTTCTCTGGGTGGTTTAAATTTTTCTCTTTATATCTGATTTAAGCTACTTGATTGTGTTGTGCCAGGGATGGCTTTGTTTGTGACTCCTTTGTTTGGGGCAGTTCATGTTGGTTGGATGTCTAAAATTCCAGTTTCTGCAAAGTGTGTCAATTCTTTTCTCTTTGAATTTGATTACCAGTACTCTTACTTTCTGTTATATCTTACAGTTTCCTGATAAAGAGAACATCATATTTTTTTATTCAATACTGGGCATTAAGCATTTTTTTTCTTTAAATATCAATAAATGCCATTTCTATCATGTCATTAACTTATGGTTTGATTTGATCCCTCACTTTTAACTTAAATTTCTTTATAGTTTAAAGTGTAAAGTTTAGTCCTGCTATAATCAGAAATCCTTTTTTCTTCTTCACTAATTGTCTACAGTATCTCATGAGGACTTCTCATTCCATCTGGATTCAACAGAAATACTATTCTGTTGAGAAGCTCAGATAATGGTACATCTTAAATCATCTGGTATTTCTCATCTCAGCCTCCATATGTGACCTCTGTGTTTGTGTTTGGTAGTACACCTAAGGGGATGTCTCTCTACTTACAGTTTTTCTTTGTGGGTATGCCTAAACTACAAATCTCTAAACTACAAATCCTGTATCTTCATTCTAGTGATTCTACTGTGACCAGGTGAAATCCTCTTTCCAACTCCTGGTCCTTCAGGTACCCACCAGCATGAAGATGGCACAAATATAGAGTTCATCTCCCAATCCTTGCCCCTCAGGATGTTCCAGTTCCATGTTCTTGTTTTCCAAATTTAAAAATAATTTATCTCATTGTAATTTTTATAATAATCTCTGTAGAGATAAAGAATTTGTTTTAGTTAATGCTTTATTATTAAAATTATAACCCTTTCTTCATCTCAAAACATACTACCAAAAGTATTTACTATTTCTGATATGTAATATGTTTCCTAAAATATATAAAAATGTTAATTTCCTCACTTTTTGGTTATTTTAGATACAAGAAGATACATAAAAAATGTTGAAAGCTCCTTTATTTGAATCTCATATTTAAGGTATACTAATAATATGCCAAAAATGTAAAAGTAATTCAGGGCATGCAGAGATGGCTTAGCAGTTAAGTATCCTTGTACTTACAGAGTACCTGGGTTCAGTTCCTAGAAACCACATGGTGGCCCACAACTTTTTATAACTCCACTTCCAGAGCACCTATGGATCCTACAAAATTACAGTATATTTTATCTAATCACAAAACAGTAAAATACAAATTAGTACTGTGAATTCATGTTAGCTAGGAAAACCAATGGTATATGGAGTAAGTTATAGAAGAGAAAGATGTTGGTGGTAGTTTTAGTATGGAGGTTCGAGTACTGTTTTACTTTGGATAGGAAATTACAGAATATAGCAAAGCCCACAAATGTGTATTTTAGGTCAATATTTAAAAAAAATCACAAACATTGAAAGCAGTCCAGCAACTGGCAGAATCATAATAAAGATGAAAGGGTGGCAGGGAGGGGAAAGTGTGGGATGATGGTAAGAAAGCAAATACATCCAAAAAGAGATGATCGTGCAATCCAGCAAAATTAGCAGTCGACACCTCCTGGTAACAGGGTGCAAAGCTATCTACAGTCTTGCCAAAGCAATTAAAACTGACTGGGATCAAAACTCTGCAGAGTGCTGATTGTTTACTGGTGATAAGAGAACAGAAAAGGAGGTCAGCTGCACCAAGAGGCTGAAATCAGCAAAAGCAAACTGGAAAATTCCATCAGTGTCATTACCTCATTTCCAACATATCCATTCAAAGGAAAAGAAGACCGAAAGGGGATGAAGTATAGGAAGCCTATAAGTGAGCATTCAGTTTACATCAGACAAAACCACTGTGTTGGAGAATGCACAAGTGTATACTAAAGTCAAACACCAAATAATTCACTGAGTGCTAAAGCAGCATAGATTCATTCATTCTGTCTCCAAGAAAAAGTCACCATGTGAAGGAGCTTGACCTGATTTTAATAATTCATAACCATGTTTTCTGGCTAGAAGATAATAATGATCTCTTTTAGAACAAGTAACTGATTTGACAGCCCCAAACCACTCTCTTCTGGGTCTCACACCCCAAATCTGCTACATGCCTATCAATCAGAATCCAGGTACCAGCTAACAAGGAAGAAGTATTATTGCCCAGAACCAGGGAAACTGGCCAATCCACAGGGTGCCCATAAAATTTGCTTAATGCCTATCTCCACTGCTTGCCTTGTGTGAAAATCCCTTGAAGCTCCAGATCACTGTTAACCAACTGTCAGTAAGTCTATCCCCGATTTGTGATCCTGCATCTTCTGCCTTATTGTTGTGTGTCAAAACTTTTTTCTGGGAACACACAATACATTTGTCTACTCACCTTAGATAGGAGCCCATGACAAACCAAAGTATGGATACCGCCAAAATCCAACTTGAGTTTTATTTGAGTTCCTTACATAAATACGGGTGAGTGGTTGCTTATAGGAGCAGAAATGACTCAAGACAGGTGCATTCTCAAAGACCAATCCTGTAGGTGTAATTTTCTGTCCTGCCAGCCAGCTCCCAAGTAGCCACATAGAGACTTATTATTAATTATAAATGCTCAGTCTATTGCTTACGCTTTTTAATAATTATCTCTTACATCTTAAATTAACCCATATTTCTTATCTATACTCTACCATGTGACAGTACCTTTTTTCAGCATGGCATATTCATCTTGCTTCTCCCTGTGTCTCCTGGAGACTCTACCCTTCTTTATCCCAGAGAGTTCTTTCCCTGTCCACGAGTTCCACCTAACCTCCTCCTGCCAAGCTATTAGCCATGTAGTTCTTTACTAAACCAATGAGCAACAGATCTTCACCATGTACAGAAAGATTGTTGTACAACATAACCCGAGCATGGGGTTTAGGATGATTAGTTTGTCTTTGTTGAGTGGGTGTTTTGTTCATTGTTTTTCTGTTTTCTCTCTGGATTTTCAGAAAGTTTGATTGCTGTGTGTGATTGCTGCCTGTTTTATTGCACTCCTGGGAACCCTGAGCACACTGCACAGCCTGCAAGCAGGTCGAAAGTGTCCTTTCGAGGTGACTCAGCTTGTTGAAATCTTTACCAGGTAGCTTATCTGGTTTTTGTTTCTTCCAGGCAGCTGGTGTAGTTTCAGAATCTTCCTTGAAACTTTGCTTGTCTGAGAGTGAACTTTGAAGCTTTTACAGTTTTCTCTATCAGGGAAGTAGAAATAGGGGTAAGGGGTGATTCAGGTCAGTTTCAGGGACTTCCTGGATCTATTTTGAGTTGTTTATCTTCCTGTGTAAAGGGCTTCCCTGCAGAATGGAATCTTTCAATCATGGACGAAACAGGTAAACAACACTTACACATCTAAAAGTGTAAAAGATTGTTGCCATTCCTTTAATCCTGTGCCATCATGGTGTATCCTGCCATTAAGAAATTTTTATATCTTCTTTAAATTATTTGTAAATCCCCAAACTTTACCATTTATACAGTTCTTTATTAGCAACTGGAGGACATGCTAAATATGATGACAAAGATGAATATAGGAAACAGAGATTCCTAGAAGAATGAGGACTAAACTTGTAGACAAGAAGAGAAATGGAATAAGAAGTCAAATAAGATTACTGAGCAAATTTAAAAGACAGGAGAAGGTTTAAGCACTATAGAAGGATAGTCTCTGGTTCCAGGAAGAATTATTCACTAGATAATTTGGAAACTACATACATAGGTCTACTGGAACGAGAAAATGAAGGGATACAAAATCATGAATCCAATGAAAGAAATGAATTACTAACTATAAGAGAAAACCTCTATAATAAAGAAATCAAACTAATTCTTGATTCTTAAGCAATTGTCTTTACACATTAGTAATAACATAAAAAAGTCCAACAGACACTGAGGAACAAGAAAGATGGAAAGAGGAAGGATATGAGAATGCTTCAGAGCATTAGAATTAGCTACAGAGATGCTAATGGATTAACTAGAAAAAACATCATGAAGCAAAAAGTAACATTCTACACTACATGTAGAAATGGAGAGGGGCAATTCTATGGTAAGGCACTAAAAGTATTTAGTGTGTTTGACACAAATAGTGTGGATTAAAACTGAAAACATCTAGATTTTTCTTCTTTTATTAAAGAAATATTCCTAGAAAGCATTAGTTTTAGTCTCACTAAAGAAGTACACTCTTCTGGTACTCAAACCTGACCTTCAAAGTCAAAAATTGGCTTACATTTATCATTTATGTTTGCATATGTAATTTTATTTTACGTTTTCTGGTTTAGATCTAAACCCACACAAATGACATGAAATATGCCTAAATAATGAACTCTAAATTAAATACCTAAAGAAAACACTTAGTTTAAGATAGAATTAGTGTTTCATATTTTTGTTTTAAATGAAAGGACTGAGTGTGTGTGTGTGTGTATGTGTGTACATGCACACTCTTTCTTATATAATCACATAATGGCTAAATAGTTTTATCCATGAGATTTAGAAGTGAATTTGGTGGATAAGCACACTAATCTTCATATAGGTTTAAAAATGACCATAAACTTTAGAATTCCACATGAATAAAGTCCTTTGGAATGGCCACCTTCAGGATGCAGCACTCCTAGAGTACCGCCCAGGGCTAATGTTTTCCATTACAAACAACTGGTTTATTTGTGCCTAAAATATTGGATTTGTATTTTGTTCATTGACTCAGAGACCCAAAGGCAATGAACAAATTATAAGAAAATCAAATAAAAATAAATAGAAGTACTTCTTATTTCATAATTGTATAATATGAAATACTTCTTATTTCATAAAAAAGCAGACTTCCCTTTGCAAAAAAATAAAAAATAAAAAAAAAAGGTAAGTATAGAAACAAGAAAGGGAATGGGAGTGTTAGGCATGAACAAAATTCATTCTGGTACATGGACATTTCTTCATTTTACCCAGAAACCCAAATTAGGTAATTAAGACTGGGGTGCTTATAACACAGTATACTAATAAAATCCAAATTACTCAGAGTTAATGTTACATATAACACATAATATGTAGATTAATATCTTTAGCAAGCTAAGAATATCTAAAAGATAAGTATTCCCTTTCATAGGACACATTTAAACAATTTGGTTGCAAAAGTCTTAAATCGCAGGACTGGAAGTTGTAGGCTGAATCCCATATATATATATATATATACATATATATATATATATATATATATATATATATATATATATATTGTAAGGCAAAGCCTCTTTATGAGACTGACTCAGACATAGAGAAAGTGAATAAATACGAATACTTTAGGGTGGTTTGATAAGAACTACAACTAAGGAAGGCAAATAGAGTGCAAAAGTATTAGAACTCTGAAAAATATCCTGAAATCAATCGCAACGCCGTGTAAGACACTATGTAGAGAACCTAGGAAGAAACGCCATTTATACTAAAGAAAATCAAATTATAATTCTTGATTTTAGGGCAATAGTAATTACAGATCAACAGTATTACAAATTAATGTCTAGCAGACACTGCAGATCAAGGAAGAAGAAAAAAGGGGAAGAAAGGAACAAACTGCTGTTTAAAGTCAGGCTGTAAACAGACAGTCAAAACGGGAAAGGAAACGCTTACCCAGTATTGACCAGACAGTAAATAAATGGGTGAGTTTGGAAGAAATGTCTGAATGGCACTGTTCTCCTTTTGCTTTTTCCTTTTATTGCAGAGAGTACAGCAAGGCTATAGAGAGTGTTTAAAGCATTTCAAGCAAGGTGTCTATCATTGAGGAATACCTCCAGCCCACCAAAATGATTCTCTATCTTTGTGTATCTGAAAATAGAACAGCCTTGTTAAAGCACAGATGCTTTGTCATAATCCTGGAAATTCTGATTCTGTTGATTTAGGCTTGCTTTGGATAATATTGAATAACAGGTAAATGTTTAGTTTCCCAGAAACAGTAATGATGAAGAAATACATTAAAACTTTTAGATTAAAGCGGGGTGGCGCACGCTAATCACATCAGGAGCAGAGCAGGAATTTTGAGTTGAGCAGCTGGACTACCAATGATCAGAAAGGCAAAGCAAAAGAAAACTGTCTGAAAAAAAAAAAAAAAAAAAAACTTTTAGATTAATTATTTTTATTATATGTATGAAATATTCATGTTCAGGACTATATATAGCCTGGTCCAATTTTCAAATAGTTTTCAAAAGCTCTGGGATTCGGGTTTGGTAACTTTCAAAATTCTTTAGATGATTTTTCTTTTTAGTATTATTATTTACATTTTTCTTTTAATGAAAATTTGTTTTTTCAATACAATATATTCTTATCATGGGTTCTCCTTCCCCAACTGTTCCCAGATCCTCCCCACCTATCCCATCTGATTGCCAATCATCCTTTACCATTTTGTCCTCCAGGATGCTCTTACTTGCTTTTCTAACAAGTACCAGGGTAATGTTCACTCCAGGGCTCCAGAGAGCACTCCTTGAGAACTGACTTCCCAGTGCAAATGACAGCAACTAGGTGGTTATCGATCCAAGCTGACTGGCTAGAGCTTGTGGCAGGTGGTGAGTAAGCAGCCTTGGTAACACAATTCTCAGGTAAAAATTAAGATTTGAATTTAGAGCAGAGGAGAAACATCTTCTGGTTTTGTGGAAAAAGTGAGACCCCCTTTACAGACTATGAGTTTAGGGCCTTTCTCACTGCAAGGTAAAGAATCATCCTAAAAACTGAAATCCACTATCCTACATGATGAAAGCTACAGACAACAGTCCCAGAGGAACTGCAATATGAAAGAAGTTGGTTAATATGAAGAAAGTGACCCAAGAATTCAACTTTCGGTTTCCTGTCTTATTGCTGTCAGAGTAAGTTGTGATACTCCATATATTCATCCAAGCATTAGTTTCTAGTTATCAGATTTGAACTTCACGTTCACATCCTCTGAATAAAAAACAATCAACAAAAACCCAAAAGCCTAATTTCTACTTTCACTTGAGGAAACAAAAACCAAAATCATGTCAGAATCCATGCTTAAACAAATTGTGAGCAACATTTCAAACATTGCCTCTGAATTTGTCTTTCATGTCAACAAAGTTAACAGGTTGGATGCTGCATCTTCCAGCAGCAGAGTAGGCGTTCTCTCGCATTACAAAGCTCCTGGCATGACATTTCTATCTTTGGTCCAGCGTTAATGATGTTCCATGCTGACCCTCAGAGCTGGAGAAGCACAGAGTTGACAGCAGTGTTTACATGAATGTTTGATAAGCATCTGTCAGCTCCAAGGACTCTACAAGCAGAGGAATACAAAAGGAGCCAGAGAACCCTGGGGCTTCTGCCACCTGAAAGCATAATCCGGTGTGTTCACGGAATTTCAAATCAGCACTGAGATTGTTCTCTTCATAGCTCAGATTGTAATTTATGTATTATTTACTCAAAAATAGAACAGATGATAGAAGGCAATTACCTTTTCTAAAGAGCTTTTCAAATGTAGAGGTCAGAATTCTTTGAGCACATGCTGATCTTGCTACATTTTGTATTATCTCCCTGGTTTTAAAAAAAAGCCATGGAAAGTGAATAGATTTGATAGGTTAAACTCAGTTTTAAGAATACTGACTGATCTCCCTCCAGATCATTATGTATTTAGCCTGTGAAAGAAAAGAAGATGCTTAGGAAAGACTTGCTTTGTATATAATCAGAATAGTCTATATTTAGTATATGTTAATGTGGATAAAGGAAAATACACACATTCAATTTACACATAGTAATTGCCTTTGTTATTAGATCCTCACACCTTCACTTAGATATTATTCTGTACTCTTTGATAATTCATGACCCTGTGAAATAGGACTGGAGATAAAATTTTGTTTTGTCTATTTAAGAAATATAAGTTTAAATTTTCATAGTGTCATAAATATCAACTTCATACACTTAAAATAATGTCTCTGAAAATGTAACAGTATTTTTGTCATGGGGAGAATAGAAAAAGAAGCTTAGTGCTGGGCTACAACACCTGGCTTCTATACACACACACACACACACAACACACACACACACACACACACACAGAAGACCAAGCTATTAAAAGAACATTAATCAGCATTACAGTGTTTGGCATATTATCTTGACGCTGTAAAATCTTATATGGAAATATGCTTTCATTATGGTAAAGTCTTTCAAAGGGGAAATACTAAGAAGAGGCGAAGGCAAGACAACTCTGAGCAAGCAGCCTCATCCTTCCTGCTGATGGACTATGTTCACTTGACTGGGTTGTGTGATCACTCTCAGCAGGATGAAATTGTTTGAATTTCCAGATCAAGCTCTTCTTGAAGTGTGTTCCATCCCTTAGAATTCTAATTTGCATGAGCCAATACATCCTGTGAAAGCTACAACAACAAAACACAATTTAATGTAGTTTGAAACCAGTTTAACTTAGTACTGAAAGACCTCGAATAATCTGTTTCCATGTAAGGATGGGTTCAACAATCTAATGCAAATTAGGTAGTCATTTTAATTCATCTTGGTCCTTTGGTAGTAATATGTTCTTTCTTTCTAGTGTGAATGGGACGAGCTTACAGATATGTGTTCAGATTGTAAATTTATACTTAGAAGAATGCTTTGATTGATGTATTAGCTTTGTAAATTATTAAACTAGCATGTTATATATGTGCTGACACATTAAGTAGTCCTTTGCAAAGAACAGTCTATACTAATTATGGTATCACCCTCCTACACACAGATATCTGTCACATAAGAAAAATGTCAAAGGACATTAATAATGACTACATTCATAAACTGCTTTAAAAATTATCCTTACCAATAGGATGTGAAAGTACTTACCACCAGGAAATACTTTCCTATTAAAGTGCTGAAAATTTCAGGTTTCTAGTCTTTAAGAACCAATCCTGCAAAATAGTATGTTCATTGCTACATAATTGTCACCTCTTGACCCCTCTTCCTGGCTGTGACTCCTATTTGGATATTATCTCACAAGTATCAATAAATAAAAAAAATCATAAAAAAATCATGATGGGTCTTTGAGAGTGCTTTTGTAGAATGTGTGTTTTTTACACACTTAAAAAATGACATATGGCTTTACAACACATGAAAAAGGATGCAATAAAAATAAGTTAGGCACTGTCAAGTTCAAATGTACTGAACAGGTTTCTTTACTGTATTATGTAACAGAACAATTAACGTTTTGGGGATACCCAGAGACTTATTTTGTCACAGAAATAGTTTCTTCTTGAATTTTCTCAGACTATACATGCTCAGAAACACGAGACATTGCTGTGGGGTTCAGGACATGGAAGGAGCTTCCCACAAAACAGTAAGTTTCTTGGGGCTGTGTGTATACCTACCTGTAAACCCAGAACTTGTAGCCTAGAGGTAGCAAGATCAGTATTTTGAAGCTAGCCAGGGCTGAATAGAGAAATTGTG
Organism: Peromyscus leucopus; assembly: GCF_004664715.2. Classification (NCBI taxonomy): domain Eukaryota; kingdom Metazoa; phylum Chordata; class Mammalia; order Rodentia; family Cricetidae; genus Peromyscus; species Peromyscus leucopus. The sequence goes on from NC_051075.1 coordinate 17,337,692, forward strand.
CATCACAAAATAAAACAAATAGCATGAGCAGCCAGCAATTTAAGTCATAGATATCTCATATATTATTTTTATGAATGAAATAAATTTAGTAAAGATGGTAAAAACAGATGAGATATTTGCTGATTTACAACCAAGATAGATTATTCTCAAAAGCCTTAAATAAATGAATATACATTGTAGTACTGATCACTCAAGTTGCAATTGCTTTCTTTTATTTGATGAAAATCCACATTATAATTTTGTTTTCCTTCTTTTTTCATTCCTCAAATTATATAATAATCAAATATACTGCTTTAATATTGAGAAATGGGAACTCTTCATTCAAGATTAAATCTTTGTTTTCAAAATAATCTATTCAATACTGAGAAAAGATAGAAAAAATGACCCCTCAAATCAGGAAAATAATTTAAACTATTTGATTGATATTATTAGAGGACTGGAACAAGATGAAATGTGTGTTAAGCATTTTTGAAATGCATATTTATGTTAAGACATGATAAATATTTATATCTCAAAAATGATGAGGGTGAGTAAGTTCCTTGAATTGTTTAGAAACAAAAATAAATCACTGTCATCAAAGCATTTATTTGGAAAAAGAAAATTAATGCGACTGAATCAATTTAATATAATTAAATGTCGTATCATACAGAATTGACTAGAAGAAGAAATTACAGAAGAGGGACATTCATGTTATAAGAAAAATCTGAGAAAAAATAAGTAGAAAATTACCAGGCTTAAAATGAAGATTTCTATAAACACAGATGCGATTCATGGGTAACAAAAGCTAAGAAATGATGCAAGAGTGTAGAGGTCTGTTTGAGTATAACATGTTGATCAAGAATGAGGATACAGGCCTTGTGGGTTTACTGCTGACGAAGATGGTGCATGGTTCAGGACACAGATTGCTACCTTTTCATATATATGGAAGAAAATATCTCACCTCAGTAAAAAATGTGACTACACAAATAATTTGGAAGATATCACATCCAGAAGTATTTTTAAAGAGGAGTCATTGTTGACACTGAAGAGTGAATCAGAGCTGAATGTTAATCCAAGAGAAAGGGCCAGAGAAGGCTCATTATTACAGAAGGATGGAGAAAATGAGTGGGGGAGTGCAAGATGGAGCTGGAGAAAAAAATTAAGGTTGAAGTCCATGAGAATTGTGGATCAGATTAGATCTGTGGGCCTCTTTTAATTTCAGTAAAAAGGCATTGGGGTCATCAATGAAGGTGATAGATTTTATATTCTAGAAAGCTTACTCCAAACACCCAGTGAAGAATTGATAAAAGGAAATCATGGCAATGCTGTCAAGGGGAGGGTCAATGAAGTCATAAGGATAATTTGCAGAGTTTTAGATTATTGGTGAAGGGAAGATATAATGTGAGTAATTTTGAAAAGTTCTAGATTCCTGAAAAGAAATAAAAATTGATTAGACAGGAAAGCAGATGCTGCTGAAGGTGGTATTTTAGACATTGATAGTAGGAGCACCAAGCTAGAAACACCTGTTTTAAAGTTGTTCAAACTAAAACAACATCTTGAAAATATAAACTTGAGTCAAGATCAAGGGAAGCACCATATAAAGTGGTCTTAGCTCAGTAAGAGATTCCAGTCGATTGCCAGAACTTCCTTCGCTGTCATTTATCCAGAGCATCCTGATTTACCTTCATTTCTCCAGGAAGTTTAACTTTGGAAAGTCCCTTCCCTTCAGCTGTCTGTTTTCTTAATCTTAAATGAGAATAAATAAGGATATACACCCCATCAAGCACAGACAGATTTAGTTTCCGGACAAAATGATAAACTTAGCCTTTTTGTTGTTGGGTTAGTGAAAGAAATCATATAACTTGCCCAAGCCTGTGAAACTCTCAGGATTAACTGCTGAGATTTTCTCTTTGATAGCAGGGTGAAGATTTGTGAGGCTGTTTTCCAAAGCAATTAAAACTGGGCAAACTGTACTTCAATGAGCTTCAAGAGATTTTTTTTTTCTAAAATAACGAAATCTTCCCTACAAAGATAAAGTAAACCTATACTTTTAGAAAAATTTTTGTGTGAATAGTTAATTTTCTAATTATCGTAAGTGACATCTATTTGACTGAAGTGAAGGAAAACTGATGTGAGTTGGTAAAAGCCTGTAATACAATCTTTCTGAGATCTTAGAGTACCTTAGTGTTCAAATAATTACTAAAGTAATAATTTACTGCTATATACTGGATTCAAAAAACATGTTTAATAATTTAAAAAGCATAATTTTAAGTTACTAAATATTATTGCAAACATTTTAATGTGTTAATAATATTTTAATAGCATAATAAAAACATGTTTTGCATATGTAAAACTTATGTACCCTAAATAACTACAAAAGTCAGCAATAACCCTCCTTATGTATCATCAATACTATATGGTTCTTTCCCATCTTCATCTTACTTAAAGCCACTTTCTTGTCATGCAATTTACATCATAAGACTATTGTAAAAATAGTATCTTAAAATTTTTCTAAATGTACATAATGTGAATATACACAACATAATGTATATAACATATTGTACAATAAACAGTATGTTTATAGTGAAAATTTTCCTATTGAGATGTATTAAAGGTTCAGATATCAAGTTTAAAATTATCATAAAGTAACAAATTATTATAACTTGAAACTATGAGAAACTTAGTTAAGATTATCTACCTTCACACTCAATTATTATATTTAACATACAAAATGCAGATTATTCTAATGTAAGTTCTACATTTTAGGCTTGCCGGTTCATCAGGATGCTTACAGACAAACACAGAAGGAACTATTAAAGAGTGCATTGTTTTTCCTGGAAGAGTAAAAAGTAAAATGCTATTTGATATTTCTTCTGTTGTTCTAAAAGCTGTGAGTAAATTGTGTATTATGTGCTATGTAGCCAGCTTACAGTACTAAAATCTATAAGGGGTAAAATCTAATAGCTATTAAGATATGAAGACTTAATTTTTTCTATATATGCAAATATAATCTTTGTAGTCATTTGCAAACATGCATTGATATTGATGCTAAGATTTATGTCTTGTAAAGTATCTGTCTCTAAGATTTTCTACTGTTTCTATTAGAAACTTTTATCTGTGAAAACTCAGACTCACTCAGGGAATCATGGTCATGACTAGATGGAGTAAAGCAAAAGCCATGTTATTGAAACACGATAAGCAGAGGTGGTATGATGGCCTTCAAAAGAGTCAATTCTTTTTTATGTGATAATGACGATCTCTGGAAATTTCTGAACTCACCCATCTTAAACTGTTACAAATGCTTTCATCTGAATGCCTTCAATATACCGTGCCCCCTAAGAAACAAACTTAGCTATTGATTCCTTATTGACAGGCTCTCCAGGCTTCTTGGCAAGGAAGATGAGACACTTTGGGAAAAGTTCTCTACTAACATCCCAACCACATTCATTTTTTAAAAATTGTTTTTATTTATTCTTCTCTCATATGATACATCCCAACCACAGCTTTTCCTCCTTCCACTCCTTCCAGTTTACCACATCACCACTACCTCCCCTCTTCCCCAGATACATTTCTGCTCCGTTACCCTTTAGAAAAGAACAGGCTTCCCAAGGATATGAACCAAACAAGGTATAACAAGATGCAATAATAGTAGGCACAAACCCTTATATCAAGGTTGAACAAGGTAACCCAGTAGGAGGAAAAGGCTCCAAAGAGCAAACAAAAGTCAGAGTTACCTTGATTCTCACTGTTAGGAGTATTCACAAAAAACCCAAAGCTAAATAGCCATAACATATATCCAGAGAGTCTAGGGCAGACTCATGCAGACTCCGTGATTGTCAGTTCAGTCTCTGTGAACCCTTTCGTGTCTGTTTAGTTGGTTTTGTGAGTCGTGTTATCATGGTATCCTTGAATCCTCTGCCTCCTACAGTCCTCCCTTCCCCCTTTTCTGCAGTTTTCTGAGCTCTGCCTTATGTCTAGATGTGGGTCTCTGCATCTGTTCTCATCAGCTGCTGGAGAGGCCTCTCTGACGATGATTGGTTACTCTTCTTTTCTCCTTCTTCTCCTTCTCCTTCTCCTTCTCCTTCTCCTTCTCCTCCTCCTCCTCCTCCTCCTCCTCCTCCTCCTCCCCCCTCCCCTCCTCCTCCTCCTCCTCCTCCTCCTCCTTCTTCTTTTTGGTTTTTCGAGACAGGGTTTCTCTGTGTAGCTTTGTGCCTTTCCTGGAACTCACTCTGTAGCCCAGGTTGGCCTCAAACTCACAGAGATCCACCTGGCTCTGCCTCCTGAGTGCTGGGATTAAAGGCATGCGCCACCACTGCCCTGCAGGTACTCTTCTTTATAGCATCCTTTACGTTGAAATAAATCTTTGCAAATGGTGTTTCCTCCATCCAAAATGTCTTCTTCCTGGATACACCTCTGGGGGTATCCTAATGCTGTCATCTCGACATTCACCAATGTTTGCTACTCCCACTGTTGCTATATTATCCTGCATAAGTCATGAGCACTTACTACATGTGAATAAATCTTTTCTTTTCTTTTGTTTTTTTTTTTTTTAATTAAGAGATACTTTCTAGCAGTGTTGTTTTTATATTCCTTTATTATCCATTCAACAGTGACAGTATGAGAAGCAATGCCCTCTTGCATTAGGGCGTTAGTTATTTACATCTTTTCTCTTTCTTATTTAACCCAGCTAGCTGATTTCCTAATGTTAATGACTTGTCCTGAGCTTTTAATTTCATTATCGTCTGTATTTTCCAGCCTTGTTCAGATTTAACTCCATTCTAATGTTTGTTGTTTTGCTTAAACTTGGATTCATTTGCTCTTTTTCTTTACTAAAGTGGAAGCCTAAATGATTAAATTTAGGCCTTTTAACTTTTCTTTAAATGAATATTCATGCCTATAGATTTTCCTTTAAATATAAATTTTGCTCCTTTCCACAGGTTTTGATATGCTGTTTCCTCTTTCATTCATTTGAGATATGTACAGACCTGTTACTGCCATGTATGCTTGGAGATTTCCAGTTGTTTTTCTGTTATAGACTTCTATTTTAATTTGATTGTGGTCTGTGAGCACAGTTTATATGATTCGTATTTTAGAACTCATTGAAGTATATCTTCTGACTCAGATTTTACTATTCTTTGATATTCAACATGAAAATGAAAGGGGCATGCTTTCTTCAGGTATTCAAGGAATGATCATAAGCAGACAGATCCAGTTAGTTGAGGTACAGTACAATTACACTATGTCGTCCTTAGACATTTTCTGATGACAGATCTTTTAGTGATAACAGATAAGGAAGTTCCTAGTTATATTAATAGAATAACTTATATCTCTTTGTAATTCTATCAATTTAATATGCACTTTGTTACTTTTTTGATTAAGTGCCTACACTTTAAGCATTGCTTAGTTTGTTGGTGGAATTGACTACCATATCAAGTAATAACTTTATCCCTGATGGCTTCCCTACTCTGAATTTTTTTAATTAATATAGCTACTCAAATTTTTATTAGACATATCATAATATATATTTCTGTATGTCACTATATTTAATCTATTTGTGCCTTTTGTATTCCAAAAGAATATACAATATAGTTTTTATCTATCAATTGTATTGAGAATATTGCTATTTAAAGTGGATATTAATGTAGCCATATTAATATTTGGTATATATGTTTCAGCTCAATTTTCATGAACTTGGTTTTTATCATCTACCCTTCTTTGCTTTTTCTGATTGTGGATGAACACACTGACTGTGTTTTTTGCCCTGTATTAGCAAACAGGTACATTTATACTTCTAGTGTTTGGGATAACTGCAATATGTAAATATTCTAGGGATGAATACTAGACAAACATGCATTTTCTAATGAGAAAAGCAGGTGTGATCACAGGTTGGGACATTGTCTCATTGCTGACATTCACTTCACTGAGGCTAGAAAAGCACAATACTATCCTTCCTCCCCAATGTTCTTTCTTTTAGTAGATCTAAGTTTCAGATCTCCATTGGTGAAATTATTTAGGCCATTCCACGTAGTTAAAAGGGAGGTTTATTTTGTGGGGTAACTTACAAATGAAGAGATAGTTTACAGGGTCTGGAAAAGGTATGGCGCAGTCCAGCGGTGTTCTCTGGAGCACTCTACTCAGTCTACCTCCAGCGTCCAGGGTCCAGGAACCAAGAGAGCCTGTGCATCCAGATCTAGGGTCTTCAGGGTCCTCTCTTGGCCCCACCTTGTGGGCATGACAGTTACCAAAGCCTCAGTGGGGGTTGGAACTTGCAGATCAAAGCTGGAATGGCTACCCACTACATCTCCCCTTTTTGTCTAAATAAGAAGGTTCTAACCTAATATAAAACTATATACAAAGGAATGGTTATCAAATATTGTCCAGGAGTAATGAGGAATAATGACCTAGATAAGATGGAACTACAACCAATGCAAACAATATCTAGCAAGAAAAACATACTAAAATCTAGAGAAGTCTAGAGCATAAGTAAATGTCATGTTGCAAAGATCATTCTAAAAGGTGTCCTATCCTAAAGAACCTGAATCTAACACTTAATATGTTCTAAGATAATATATATATATATACTAAGCTGTAACAAAATTGTAATAGATAATTAAAAACAGATTAATAGTTAGTCATCTATGATAATCAAACTCATAGTCATGTTAGTTAAGTCTTCTAGGTATACATAGATATATTTCAGATAGATAGGTAATTTTGAAATACTTCAAAGACCGACAGAATATGGCATTTAAAATATTTTAAAAATTTAGACTTTCTGGACAGTGAGACATGTCTGCTCCTGGCAGCACCAATTTACTTCAAAGAGGAGGATGGGCATCAAAGACACTCCATATGGAGTTTATCTTCACCTTGGCAAAAATAGCCATTTGGACAAAAAACTGTTCTTGCCTGGACTGCTTGATGGACTGGACATGCAGGAGAAAGGTGACCACTGAACTTTGCTTGACAAAATGATCTTTCAGGTTCCTGCTTTGCAGAGGAAACTGCCAGACATTCTACAGGACACTGAGAAAAGCAACAGAGAGACTCTAGCTCTGTGGGCTGAAGACAGATGCCCCAACTTTACTAAGGAATATTAGGTGACTGTCCAGGCTGCCAGCTGTCTTTGTCTACCCTGCAAGACTCCTGAAAGTTGCTTGCATCCTTTTCCCATTTCTCAGGTAATATTATATCCTTCTAAGGTCTTTGATGTAGTTGAAGCTAGATAGTTACAATTTTCCTTAGTTATTATAAAAGATAAGTTAGGTATAAAAACCTTAGACTCACAAATATAAGATAGATAGGATATCTTCTTTAATTTTGCCAAATAAACTAGTTAGTATAAATTGACTAGATATTATAACTATAATTCTTGCTTGATAATTGTTTTGTTATCTGTAATTTTACTATGCAAAAGTTAAAACATTCCTTTTAGAAAAAAAGAAAAGGGGAAGGGATGTGGGATGTTCTGCATGTTACATGTGTTGCTCTGATTGGGTAATAAATAAAACACTGATTGGCCAGTAGCCAGGCAGGAAGTACAGGCAGGACCAAGAGAAGAGAACTGGGGGAAGTGGAAGGCTGAGGTAGAGAGACCTGCCAGCCGCTGCCATGACAAGCAAGGTGTAAGGTACCAGTAAGCTACGGTGGCAACTTATAGATGAATAAAAATGGGTTAATTTAAGATAGAAGAAGTAGATAACAAGAAGCCTGCCACAGCCATACAGTTTATAAGTAATATAAGCATCTGAGTGATTATTTTATACATGGGTTGTGGGACTGCAGGGCTTGGTGGGACCTGGAGAGAAGCTCTCCAGCTACAGATCTATACTAATTTCTTACTTTGTAAATAATTTCTTTAACATTTCTTGCCACACAAATCTACTGATGAGCAATGGGGAGACGTTTTCAGAAATAAAGTAATGGCCTTCCAAATATGAGGACCTGGATTTGATACCTAGCACTTACCCCAAAATATGAATACACAAACAGTGTATGGTGGCAAATACTTGTAATCTCAGCCCTATGGAAGACACAGAGATAGATGGAATCCTAGGACTTACTGATCATCCTGCATAGCCTACTTGACAATATCCATGGTCAAAAACAAATAATTACGCCTGAATTTGACATCTAGCCTCCTCCATGAGTATGCCCCTTCCTGCATGTGCACATGTACACACACAAACACATTAGCTAATACACAAATAAGACAAATCTGCTGGTTACAAATTTCTTCCATTTTAGTTTATATGACCAAGTCTTTATTCTTCTCTTTTAAGGAAGTATTGGAGAAGAAGTGGACTTATACATTGGCTCTTTCAATCTGAGCTTTATTCTACTGCGCCATTCCTGCTTGTGTAGTTTATAGAGAGATCTCTAATGCTTACCTTTGACTTTTATTGGCCAGGGTCCCTTATCATAACTCACTTTCTTCAAAATTTCCTCTGTTTTGTATTGTATAATTTAGTAGAGTGTGCCTAAGAACATATCTGATTTGTATTTGCTATTATTGGTGCTGTCTGAAATTTCTAAGTATATGATTTAGAATCAGTAATATTGGAAAATACTTGGCCATTGTTACCTCTTATCTTGTTTTTTATTTTCCTCTTCTATTTCTATTGTGTACATGGTATCTTTATTACCTCAGTTATTGAATATTAGTTTTTGTCTCTTTTCTTCCAGCTTTTATTGCATTTTTATAATAGCACTTTCTATATTAGTTCTTCACTTATTATATCCTTGGTTCTGTCTGGTATATTTATGCACGATGCTCTAAATTTTAAAATGTCAAACTTGCATGCATGGAGCTTTCAGCCCTCCTTCACATGCAATTTAGATTTTTCTTTCCTAGTTTTGGCTTTTGGAAGGACTTGTGCTGCTTTGATTCTTTCAGCATGCCAACCTTTTTTCTTCATTTGGGAGGCAACTATAACCCGGTGAACCTACTAGTGTCATTGAGAAGAGCCAAGTAGTTGACTTTCAGGCCAACATTTTTCTTCTCTTAAGAATGGAGCCTGATTTTTCTGAGACTCTTTACTTACCATGTCAGAAACCTGAAATATGGTATCTCTAAGTTTGTGTGCTTTTCATTTATCAGTCTTTATAATCTGTAGCTATGTCATCTTTGAAGAATCACAGTGTACAACGAAATACTTCTATGTGTCTATTGATCTCTAATGGAAGATAAAAATGTTGAATTCTGGGTGATGAAATTTGTATTCACATTACGATGATGCCCTACACTGAAAAGTTATTTTCAGTGAACAAGTATGTCCTTTTGACCTCAATCAATATTCCTAGGTATGCTTAAATTTCCTATTCAAAAGAACAGAATGTATTAAAATAAACTGCCCAATTTAATTTATCTCACATGATGTTTGGCAGTCAGAGCATCACTGCAGAATACCTAAAAACCACAGGTAAGGCATTGTGACATTAAGGCATGTTCTGTAATAAACATGTGACTTTTCCACTTTGAAATATCTCTTTTTCATTTTAAAAATGTTTTCAGGAATTAATTAAAACTAAACTCATAAATACAAATTATACTTGGTGGAGATAGAGTTTTTCTTTTCTTTTGTTTGTTTATTTTTTTTCAAGACACATTCAGATGGTCTAGTTATTTCACAATCTTTCTTGTGCTGCCTAGTCTCAATCCATAAAGACTGGTATCCCAGGGTAGAAAATGTCTCTCTTTATGCTTCCTCCCTATTTAGTATCCTTATGAGGAGATTCACCACAGAGTTCTTCAAAGGGGAGTGATTCAGCACCCCAGGGCCAATCGGGCAGCAAAGCTTCCCTAACCATCATCAGGCACTTTTGAGGATGAACAACAGCTCTCCGGGAGGTGCAGTGCAAATCCAGCCCTTTAAACTCATTTACTTTAATTGCGTAACATTTTAAATACTGCATGCCAGTGAGAGGCAGGTGGATCAGCAGGTGCAATGTGGCGGTCTGCCAATAATGGCATCAGAAAAACAGCCCCTCACAGAGGCAGGAAGCAAAAGAGACTCAGTGAAGAACTCCTCTGAGCTTAAAGTCTATTTCATCCAGTAATTGCAGCAGAGGGAAGGATTTTCAAGCAATCCAAACCAAAGCTGTTTTATTCATTTTTAGCTACTATTTTTGTTATTTATTTATTTATTTTTGGTTATAAACCAGGTGAAGTTCTCAGAAATAGAATTTTAATCTGAAATCATTCAAGTTTTTTGTAGTCACTTTTCTGACACATGTTTATGAGTAAATATTTAAAGAAAAATAATTCTGAGGTAGGGCTTTATTTCTAAAATTTTTCATGGAAAATATAAATAAAATCATGCCTTTTTGTGTATAAGCATTGATTCAACTCAAGTAATATATGATTACAGTTTATTGAAGTTAAAAATAACTTTCCCCACATATTAGCATTCTTAATACAAGGAAAATTAGAGTAGGCAAATTGCAAAAGAGAGGAGTTTCCTACATACATATGAAAATATCAAGAGTTCAATAATTGTGCAGTTACAAATATAAAATCAATGTTATTAAATGGATACCAATTTGTTAATTCTGGTTTGTCTGTTTGTGGAAAAATGGTAAGTAAAGGTAAATAATTATTTGGGTGACACATTTGCTATCACACACTTCAATGCCATGCTTCTTTTGTAACACATCACTGCTCTTCAAAAGTTTATAATGATTTTGTAGTTAGCAAAGTATAATCAAGTGCTGTACATTCCTTGTCCAGTCAACTGCTTAAAAATGAAGTAGAGTAATGAATGCAGGAAGAAAAGTAGCCTAGGATGTCTGTTAAGCTTTCATTCCATCATTACTACGTGCTATAATGGTTCATAGTTTTCAATCATATATTCTGAAAACACAGTGTATGTTTTCCTGATCTTCGTTTGTGTTTACTAAAGCTCAGAGGTGTTAGTACAAACACAGTTCTAGGAGGTGCATATCATTTTCAAATAGAATATCCTTCTACCATAGTGAGTTATTTGCTTGAATATATGTTTTGCAAAATATATAGATAATAAAATTTATGGCTTATGTGATATTAAATGATGACGTCTCCTTGCATACTATCATGATGGTGAAAACCCCAGGAAGAAAAGATCTGTCAGAATAAGAACAATCAAAGTAAGAGTCCAGTGAACTTTTAAGATATGCAAAGTTTCTCCTGACTATATCTGCCACATTTTATGCCTATTGTTTATTAAATGTCTATTAGTGTAATACATGGACCATCTGATGAGTCAGACAATGTGTCCTATTTAGAAACATCTATCCCTGATGCTATTACAGATCTACAAATTTGTATCCTCCCTTTGGCCCCAAGCATTTTCATCTTAAGACAGCTCTCCTTTTCACTAGTCACCAATGGTGTCACTTAAAACAAGCTTTTTATCATTCCAGTACACTGGGAAAAATAGCCAAAGGAACAAAGCTTTAAAGCATAACCACTCCATTCCCACATGATGCAGATTCTAAATATGAAATCAAAAGGAACCTGCAAAATGAGACCTTATGCAAAACATAATCACACTCTCACTTATCACAACAGAATGAACTACTGTCAGAAATGAAGTTTGTAACATACCCAGAGTGACTTTTCCCCATGCTTCAGTTGTTGAAAACTACTGTGGTAATGAGAAAGATTTTTTTATAGTCCCGATGGTCAGCAACTTGGCCAACATTCCAAGGCAGAGGCAAGAAGGGACGTTTATGATTGCCTATGAGGCATCCTAGGAACCAGAACTTATTATATGGTAATTCTATCTGGTGAAAAAAAATGACTGGATTAAAGTCAGTAATACCACACCATTTGAGTAGTAAGAGACCTAGACAAAGATTTCCTAGTGTGGGATTATCAGGATTCTGTCTCTCATACCAACATAATGTAGTTTAAAACCATTTAATTTCTTCTTGAAAGTAAAAATAACAGCAAAAAATATTATAAGTTTATTTTTCATTAGTAAAAATGCTGTTTGTAAAAAGACCAAAAATTGAAACTTACAGTGAAAAATCAAGTTAATGAAAAATATAAATTTGACATACATAATTTTGGTTATAGAAAATGCAAATTACCTGAAATATTAGTATAGCAAACATGAATGACATATCATCTGATATGCATAAAATGAATTAAAGTGTTGTCTCTGCTTTGGTTTTTAATTCTAGCTGGGCATTTTAACATGGAGAAATAAAGAAATCAGAAAGGGAAGCTCACTTCTGTTATTAGGAATCCAAAGTTACCCAGAATGTGTCACTGATAAATCTAGGAATCAAACAAGCAATACTGAGACACAAACAATGGAAACAATGTGTCTTGGATGTGTCAGTTTGAAAGTATTAGTGATAAACTCAAAGTCACCAATACTGTATCAGTGTTGCATTATGAGAAAGAAATTGAAAATAGCTCTTCTTGGAAATTTTTAAAAAAGAATGAGGCCACACTTGAATGTTCTACTCTCTCCGTGTGTCTTCTGATGGCCCTGCTTGTCTGTTGTATGAATCTGAATCTTTGCCTGTCTGAAAGCTAACTTCTGAATCTATCGATTCTCGTCTTTGTGTCTGTCTGGAACAAATATTTTTGTTCTGTGTGCAACAGCACAGAAATCATCATATAGAGAAGCAATGATGGATACTTTACAGCAATCTTTAACAGATTTTTTTTAAAGAAAATATAAGGTTGAAAGCAATGGGGAAAGACAACTGGTACCAACTTCTAGCCTCCACACATATATGTGCAAACATTCACATTCACGCAAGCATACCTATACAATTACATGCATACAGACAGCAAAAATAAAAACTAAAACCATGTTGATTTGTGTACCAGAAGCAAACAATTTAGTCACAAACAAATTCCTGATCAGTAGTTGGGAAAGGGGGGTTGAGTTAAGAAAATAAGATGAATTCAGTAGAATCTTGGAAATAAACACACACACACACACACACACACACACACACACACACGTGCGTGCGCACGCACACATGCACACACACACACAAACACACAAGTTAAATCATACAGAGGAAATAGAAAAAGCATGGTAGACGTAAGTTCAACTAGTTCCATAATTCTACCAACTGTAAGTTGGTTGACATCATTTAACACATTGCGACTCACTGACAATAAACTTAGTGACAAACTGTCATGAAGAAGAATCCTGATTTACCGCATTTATAATTGGCATACCATACCAAGAACATAGCTCTCTATAAAGGAACAGAAGAATCTTGCTAGAGGATCATATAGGAAGTACCAATATAACTATACACATCCTAAGTGTATATCCTTAAATGGAGGTAAGAGAGTTATGAAGAAGAGAATGAAAGGGCTAAAGGATGCAGAGAATGAGACAAAGTTAGTGAGATGCTTTGATCATACCTCCATTAGTAACTGTTCATTATAAAAATGACACACATTAGTAAATATATCTATATTTTTTAATAAAATTGATTATTTTATCTCAAAAGTATATTTTAAAGTACTACTTTTTTAAAATTATGTTTTAGTTTGTCAAGTATTTTCACTAATAATATCTTAATTAATCCACCAGAATCAAGTAAGCTAATACCTCTGGAAATTACCCAGCTCAACCTGGGAGGGTATCTGACTGTGAGGTGCTACAAGTCTATATTATTTTAATAATTAACCATGTATTTTAAAATGCAAGTATAGCTAAAAGGATCATACCATTGTTATTTTTATTTATAATGCTACTGTTACCCATGCCTCTGAAATTTAAAATTAAAGCTGGCATAAATAAATAAAAAAACTAGTTTTATGTGAAAATATGAAACAAATTTTAGAACAGTGATAGGCAACTTTCCTATTGCTGCAACCTTTTAATGTGTGGTGCCCCACAAGCATAAGTTACTTTTGCTGCTACCTCACTTTGTAATTTTGTTAGTTATGAATCATAATTTAAATATTTTTGGAGATAGAGTTCCGTCAAAGTGGTCACAACCCACAGGTTGAGAACTGCTGCTTTAGCAGCTTTCTGTTTACAAAATCAATACTAAAAGAATAAGAATGAAAGTTGAATACAACTCATAAATTTTAATGTAGAAAGTAATACATGTTGGTATAGTTGGCAATGATGCAGATAGTACAGAAATGATACTATAGAAAACTGTAAGATACTATATACTATATTCTATATACCATAGGATACTGTAGAAAATGCTCATTGTTAAAACTATCAAAAAGATAGAAATTAGACAATTTTTTCCATTATAAATTTGATTCCATCCTATCCTCCAAAAGAGTTTCCCCCCTAAGGCAACAATCAGAGGAAACACCTGGAATAATTTTCCTTTATGGGACAATGATAGCTTTTGAATAAATGGTGCTGAGTCAGCTGTGTTTATGGGAAAGGAAACCAATAGATCGCACTGCAAATAAAATGTATTTTCCACATAAACGTATTTGGTAAGAAAAACATTTAAAACTACAGAATATATTTTAGAGATGAATCTGGGACCTTGACCCAAAAGCAAGTACATATGCAATAAGTCAATGATTAAAAAAATGATAAATTTAATTACATTGAACACCAATTTTGATGGTGGAATTTATCAAGAACAAAATTAGCCCACCCTCACATTGAAAGACTAAACACAAATGCTTACAATTTTATGGAACTGAAATCCAACATATCTAAGGCCTCTGTATACTAGTAGAGGAAAAGAAGCCAAAAGAAAACTAAGATTTTATGAAAATCAGTTAGGCCTATAATAATAAGCCAAGTTGCTCTGTCTTACTTTAAAAAAATAAATGTAAAATAGGAAAAAGTAGTTTCTCACCCACTGTTTAGGCATGAGTTTTGTACAAGTACATAAAAAGGGAGCAACTAAAGTGTATATTTTACAGAATTACAGCAAGGAATGCTACTTGGAAATGAAATTTGACAACTTTAGTGAAGTTCATATACATTTTTTTAAAAACCGTGAAATTACATTTCCATTTATATAATGACCCACATACATATTCAACTACATGTTTATAATATTCATATGTCATATATCTCTATACATTGTATAGAAATTATTTTGAAAAACTAAAACAGAATATTTACCTCACAGGAAACATGAAATGACATGTCATGTGATTATTCTGAGGCACCAAAAATATCTAATTATTTTAATATTCTGTAGTGATGGGTATTAATTGTGTTGACTGAGGAAAAGGGATATTTGCATTCCGATATATCATTATTTTAACCACCTTTACTCCCCCTACCATTCCTTCTCTCATTCCTCCCCACTCTACCAGCATACTCCCATTCCACCGAAGCCTGGCTCTTACATTCATGTCATACATATAAATGATTGTTTCTATCTATGTAAAATCTAGAATCCACAAATTAGATAAAACATGACTTTTTTATTTACTCAACTAATTTTAATGTGCTAACAGTAAGAGGTATTTTTTCCATTCTACTTTCTGGCTGAACACAACTCCATTGTGTATATATGTCAGATTTTTATTATTCATTCATTTACTAATTGATACCAGGCTTTTTGCATAATTTGAACACAACAGACCTATCGATCTTTGCATAGGTATCTCTGTAGACTATTGACATTCTTCATGAAGTAGGATGTTGAGTCATTTGAGTATATACACAAGGAGTGGTTTAGCAGAGTCATGTAATGATTCTGTTTTTGTTATTGTGACAAATCTTCATTAAGATTTCTATAGGTGATAGACAAGTTTACATTTGCACCAATAATTAATAAAGGTTTTATTACTACCTTATCCCTCACCAGGGTTTGTTGTTACTTGTTTTCTTTGGGGAAGCCAATGCAAATGTGTGCTATGGAACCTCAAAATAGTTTTGATTTAATTTCCTTTTGTCTAATGATTTGGACATGCTTTTTAATTTCTTTTTGCCATTGTATTTTATATTTTGAGAACTGCCAATTCATTTCATAAACCTATTTACTGATTAGATTACTTGGCTTTAGGCATTTAGGTTGTGAGTTCTTTAAGTTGTCTACTTTCTTTTCCTCTGACATATAAATAGCTAGTAAAGATTTTCTCCAATTCCTTATATTATCTCTTCACTCAATTGCTGCATTTACAACATAAAAGCTTTTCAATATCTTGTAATTTCATTTGTCAAATTTTTAATTTTCTGACTACTATTTTCTTTGTCCTTCTCAGAAAGTTCTTACCTATGCCTATATCTTGAAGTGTTTTTTTAAATAACTGTGCTAATATGGTATAATTCTGACTTATTGAAAGATGTTCATGACTGATACATATTCCTTACATTTCTTAACTCATACATTTGAATTACTACATTACTAAAACAACTCAGAGCGATAAAATTGTATTTTCTTTCATATATTTTAAAAATATACCTATCAACCCATTCTCATGTATAAGTACTTTACAGGGTAGAAAAATATCTATCTGACAATCTAGAGTCAAGAATTAAGATTGGATTAGGATTAGGATGATTACAGTCTGCATAAATAAGACAGACCTATATACCTTGATCCATCTGTTTTATAGACACTGCCTGACTACAAAGTCCTGAGTTTTCCAAGAGGATAGAGAAATGGGAAATGCTAAAAATCAGTTATAACAATGATGGGGCAGACAGCTTACGTAATAAAGACCAGTTGCTGTGAATATACTGGCTCTTGTTCAGCATGAAAATTTGAAAATGGGAAGAATAAAAAATGGATTGTGACAAGCAAAAGAATCTGTGAGAAACAAAATGAGACCTGAAATAACTATAATTTTTATGCAAGTGACTACAGAAATTACAAGGACCTATGAAGTTTTTTCAACCATTGTACATAATAAACTAAGAATGAAAAATATATCACAAAGATGAAATGAAGCTTGAATTAAAATAATGTACACTGGAGGAGTTAACTTCTTTATAACTAACAATCTTGATTTCAGTAATTAACATGTTAAGAAAGAGAAATCACAAAGAAAAGCAGTCAGATATGAAAATCAAGAGGTGCTTGTGAAGATTATCAGGGAGAGATTCTAGGACCTCTAAAGGATACGGTAACAGGGACACACACACACACACACACCACACACACACACACACACACACACACAGAAATTTCTAAAGAAAACAGCCGGTGAGCATAATTGTACTTCAAAGTAGGAACAGTTGAAGGATGAATACATGTTCATGAAAAGAGAAATAAATAAACCACAAATCTTTAAAGCAAGGAATCCAAGAAAGAAATCAGAGTGCAGAAAGTCTAATTTGGAATTGTTTATTATTCTCTGTTGCAATAGACATTCCAGAAGAGAAAACGTGATACATGAAAGGCAGAGTATATTTCTCTGAAAGGTGTGAATTCCTTGAGAGAAGGAATATATGAATGTTTAGACTAAGACTTAACACATAACAAAACTTTTCAAAAATTAACAGATGAGTCTATAGCAGTTGTTCTTAACCTTCTTAATGCTCCTCATGTTTTGGTGACTCCCCACCATAAAACTATTTTCATTGCTCCTTCATAACTATAATTTTGCTACATTATGAAATATAATGTAAATATCTATGTTTTCAAATGGTCTTTGGAGCACCTACAAAAGGATCATTTGACCCCAAGGAGGTCAAGACCTACAGATTGAGAACCACTGGTCTAGAGCCTTGGATAGCTCAGAAGTCGAGTGCTTCCTTTTCTACCAGAACACTTGAGTTTGGTTTCTAGCATCTTTGTTGTAGTTACAGCACCTGGGAATTTGACACCTTCTTCTGGTCATCACAGGAGCTTGTATGCAAGTGTAAACACACATGCAGATACACCTGCAAACATATAAACATATTAATTATTTAACAAAAAACTATACAAACAAATTACATACTGTTATAATAAAATCTCAGAAAATTAAATAAAACCACCAACACTTTGTTTAAAAAGTGTGTGACCCAGCAAATGATGACATGACACAGTATGCAGTCAAACTACTCATCACTAAGTGGAAGGACACAAGAGAATAAACACACAGTAAGAAGCAACAAGCACGAAACTCATTAGGATCCTATTAGGAACTGCTCAGAGTGGCTAGTCCATATCTGTCTATCACTGCTGTATTGATAGAGATGACTGGTGGAAATCTTATTCTGAGGCAGGGGAACACCACCAAAGGGAGGAGGCTATCTATCTTTTCCATATAAGCCACCCAAGTTTGTTCTCTAATAGAACGACCCATGTCTCTCCTTCTCATCATAGAAAGGGTAAAGAATAATGAAGGACATAATGAAGATTCATAAGAAAAATTAAGAGGAATTCAAAGCCTGTGATAGATGTTCTCTGCATTTAAAAAGGCAACAAAAACTATATTATTTGTTAAAAAGTGATAAACTAAATTTATTTGGATAAGTGGAAAACAACTGTCCATTTTAAAATACAAGTCTATAATCTTAATGATGTCTCACCAGAATCAGTATCAAAATCTCATACATTTTGCATGATTACATTCAAAACAAAATTTGGATAATTGGGATATTCAAAATGATTTAAAGAGGCTTGACAAATTGTGTCCTAAATTTTATAGGAAGAAATTCTTTCTAATTTAAGGTAGACTTACTAATTAGTATACATTTTAGAAGTAAAACTGTATGAACATTCTTTCTAGATCTGGAAATTTATTATTATTTTAACTTTAGAATTAAATGAATAAATTCTATTAATTATAAAAAAATACATCACAATTTTCCCTTAGTTTGTAGTTATATGTTCTGACTTATATGTTTTCACCACAATAAAGTAATCTCTCCCATGCTTGAAAAAAGGAGAAAAGCAATTTGACTCACCAGGTCCTCTTCAGAGAACTAGCAATGCTGTGTTGAATAAAGTATAAATTGGCCCTTGTTCCTCATCAGACATACTAACCAATTTTCCTGGGTTCAGAAATAGATCACTGTGCATTCTTCCTATGCCAAATATGAATGTTCAGAACATTTGCTTGCATGCTGAAAAGAATAGCGTAAGTTCTGCCTAATAGAC
The DNA here is from genome assembly GCF_004664715.2 of Peromyscus leucopus. NCBI lineage: Eukaryota > Metazoa > Chordata > Mammalia > Rodentia > Cricetidae > Peromyscus > Peromyscus leucopus. Next base: position 17,356,661 of record NC_051075.1, read on the forward strand.
AAGAAGATAAAGGGGGAACTTTGTAACTCTCATAGTGAACTTCATATTTCAGTAGAACCACAAGAAAATATAGATCAGCAACAAATGTGTGCTGTGCTAAAAATGAATGTTATACATTGCATCATATAAGTCATATCCCTTTTCAATGGATACTAAATCTGTTCAAAAGAGTTTTGCAATATTATATACACTAGGATATACACAGAAAAGTTGGAAACAGGCATAAAAAGAATGATTGGTTTTGTTCTGGTGGTCAAGGTATGATGCATTGTTTTGGAGTGTGTAAATCTCATTGTTTTTTGTACAGAGGTTATTTCAAAACAGTAGTTCCCTACCTGATTTTGATTTTGCATGTAATATAAATGAGGTATGAGTAACAACAATCTTTTTTCAAATCAATAAACATTGTAATTAAAATGCAATTTCATGAGAAATTAATAAACTGTACTGCTGTATTTTATGTTCTCCCTCAGCATAAAATGTTTTTGTGAGTTGTCGAGAGAGACTATGGCTTCATTAGGACAGGACTCCAGACAGTGACATAGTGAGGGTCTTAGTTTGACAGTTCCTTATGTTCTATTTTTCAGCTCGCCAATGGGATTTTTTTTTTCTTCTAATCCTATTAAAGAATGAGTTGTTCATTCCAGTTCTAAGGACAGTTTTGCATACTGCTCCTTAATTGAGTTTTCTGTGTCTACTGAAAGGTTATTTAACAGTCATTTTCCCATAATGTTTGTATGCTGTTTTTATCAACATTTTAAAGGTTCGTGAATCTTGTATATGATAGTATATTTAAGAATAGTTTCTTATTCTTTGAAATTGTTACTATTCTTGACTTCAATAATATTATTTTATGAAAAAACTCACTGTGACCTAATGCAATATAATGTCTGTTCACTATGACAGTGTTTTAGAAAGGCCCTTGTGATATAACCTGGGCGAAAGACTGACTACCAGTATATATACGTTCATAAACCAATTATGATTTCAAACATTGCCTGTCCCCTGGCATAGTGGAATAGAAAGGACCTGGCAGTTTGTGTGGTTCTTTCTTTAAATGACAATCTGACCTAGTTAGGTACATAGCTTAGTTTGCAGGCTATTTGTATAACATGCTCAAAGACCTGGGTTCAATCCACAGTGCTGCATGAAACTGCTGTGGTGAAGCGCTGTGGATATCGCTTTGTATAAATGAAATGCAGATTGGCCAGTAGCCAGGCAGAAAGTACAGGCAGGACAAACAGAGGAGAGAATTCTGGGAAGTGGAGGCTGAGGCAGAGAGACCTGCCAGCCACTGCCATGACAAGCGAGATGTAAGGTAGTGGTAAGCCATGAGCCATGTGGCAACTTATAGATTAATAAAATTGGGTTAATTTAAGATAAAAGAAGTAGATAACAAGAAGCCTGCCACAGCCATGCAGTTTGTAAATAATATAAGCGTTTGTGTGTTTATTTTATAAGTGGGCTGTCAGACTGCTGGGGCTTGGCAGGACCTGGAGAGAAAACTCCAGCTGCAGTGAAGGACTTCTGTAATTCTACTATGGAATAGGCAGAGACAGGAGGATCAACAATTCCAGCTAATTTTGACTATCAAGCAAATGAAAGGCTAGCCTGAGCTATCTGAAACCCTGTCTCAAAACATACCACTCAAAACAAACAAAAAACTTTCACAATCATTAACAATGACAAAAAAATGGAACATACCCTAATAATTAGAGCAACTCACAAAGTAAATAATCAGCTAAATCCAGCATGTGGGACACTGAGTTGAAGTGGTCTTAAAGTATGTTTGATTACAAGTACAGTGCCACAAAAATAATTTTAAGTAGATAAAAGATGAACATGAAACCTGAAGTATTGACACAGCTAGAAGAAAACCTAGACAGTGTCCTAGATCGGTGTAGGAAAGATCTTTCTGTATAGGACACCATTTCCCCAGAATTTGATGCCAATCATTAACAGGTGGTGCCTCATAAAATTAAAAAACCTTTGCAGAGCTAAGGAAACAATTGAGTGAACAGTAATTGCATAGAGTGGGAGAAAATCATGGCCAGCTTTACATCAGATAGAAGATTAATATCCAGAAAATATAAATAACTCAAAGAACAGAGAACATAAGCAGACCCATCCAAAATCTGGGCTTGGGATCTTAACAGTGAGTTCTCAAGAGAAGAAATAAAAATGGTTAAGAAATATATCAAAAAAATGTTCATTGTCCCTAGTGATTAGAGAAAAGTAAATCAAAACAAATTTGAGTATTTTTCTTACCTTAATCAGAACAGCAATAAAATAAAACAACTGGCAACACATTCTGGAGAAGATACGAGGGAAAAGGAACCCTCACGGTGGGCTTGCAAACTGGGTCATCCACTCTGGATCTCAGTGTGTAGAACACTCAACGTTAAAAATAAATCTACCACATGATCCGATTATGTACTAGATTTGGACTGTGCCCAAAGGCCTCAACATCTTACTCCACGGATACTTGCTCAACCATGATCATTCCCTCTAGAACTAGGAAAGATATTGAATGTAGTAACCCAGATACAGAGAGGCAAATGTCATAGGTTCTCTGTCATCTACAGTTCCTAAATCCATGTCTTTAGATGTGAGCATATAGAGAGGAGAGTGAGGCATGGTATATGAGATTTGAAAGAAAAAAGGGGAAATTTGGGGTGGGGGACTTTAAGAAGAGAGAGGAAGCCAAATACAAAAGATGAAGGAGGGAAGAGGATAAAATAACAGTAAGGATATATGAAAACATCATAAGCGATGATATAATTATATGTCTACCTAAAATTACATATAACATATATGTCTATATATACAAATAATTTTTCTTATGCATATATAGTTAAAGTGAAATCTTCCCTCTGGTTGGACAGTGCTCCCTCCCAATTGCTATAGACTATTTAACATAAACCCCAACAACAGGAATGAGAAGCTCTCTTTTGAAATGTAGGTGATTGTTGACCAAAGGACTCCTACAATATTATAAGCTACTGCTCTTACCCTTGGTTGCCTCCCAGAATCAGATGGAAAATACGTATTTGTGAAAATACTATGCAGTTTGGACATAGGACCCAAAGGATCTGAGGTAAATCTGAGGACCTCAAAGCCTCATCCCTGAGGATTATATTTCATGATACCAGAAAGCTCCATGCAAGCTTCCAAAGAAGGGAAGCAACCAATAGTGGAGCCCACTACCTATGATGGGACACCTTGCACAGCCTTGAGGCAGGGGGAGGGGCTTGGAGCTGCCTCTACTAAATGGTCCTCCCCAAGTAACTTTTTAAAATTGCAGTTAAAATTATTACAAAGTATGTATTCTTATCTAACTTAAACAGTTCGTGTGTGTGTGTGTGTGTGTGTGTGTGTATGTGTGTGTATGTATGTATGTATGTATGTATGTATATGAACTAACTTAAACAGTTCTATACTTAACAGCTAGCTTAAACAGTTCTATACACACACACACACACACACACAGAGAGAGAGACAGAGAGAGAGAGAGAGAGAGAGAGAGAGAGAGAGAGAGAGAGAGAGAGAGCTATTAGCCAAACTCCTTGGCTATAGTTTGGGCTGTTGGTTGATTTTAAGAAATTTTTAGTTGATAGATATCACATGTTGGGTATGTCTATTTTATTTTATTTTACCTTTTTATTAAGAATTTTTTTCATTCATTTTACAACCAATTAAAGATCTCCCTCTTCCCTCCTCCACCCCCCCTCATTCTCTGCCTCCCAAGCTACCTACCACTCCCTCCCACAAGAGGGTAAGGGCCTCCCATGGCGAGGCACATCCAGTAGAGGCAAGTCCAAGCCCTTCCCCCTGTTTCAAGGCTGCATGAGGGGTCCCATCATAGGTAGTGGGCTCCAAAAAGCCCACTCATGCACAAGGTATGGATTCTGATCCTACTGCCAGCCCCCTCCCCAATTCAGATCAAGCTACACAATTGCCTTGCCATGCAGAGGGTCTAGTCCAGTCCTATGCAGGCTCCACAGTCATTGATCCAACTTTTATGAGTTCCCACTAGTTTGGTTTGGTCGTCTCTGAAGGTTTCTCCATCATGATCATGATGCACTTCCTCATAGAATACTACTCTCTCTTTTACTGGACTTCTGGAGTTCTGCCTGGTGTTTGGCTATGGATCCCTGCATCTGCTTCTATCAGTCATTGGAGAAAAGCTCTGTGATGACAGTTAGGGTATTCACTGGTCTGGTCACTGGGGTAAGCCAGTTCAATTGAGGCACCCTCTCCACTATTTCTAGTAGTCTAAGCTGGGGTCATCCTTGGGGATTCTTGACAACCTCCCTAGCACTGGGTTTCTCTATCCCCATGATATCTCCCTCTATCATGGTTTCTCTTTCATTGCTTTCCCATTCCATCCCTGTTCCAGCTCAACCATCTCATTCCCTTATGTTCTCATCCCCTATCCCCTACCCTCCATTGCCCACCCTTCATTCGCAGTTTACTCATGGAGATCTCATCTATTTCCCCTTTCCGGGGGATCCATGCGTCCCTCTTTGGGTCTTCCTTGTTAGCTACCTTCTCTGGAGTTGTGGGTTGTTGTCTGGTTATTCTTTGCTTTACATCTAGTATCCACTTATGAGTGGGTACATACCATGTTTGTTCTTCTGAGTCTGGGTTACCTCACTCGGGATGATATTTTCTAGATCCATCCATTTGAGTTGCAAATTTCATGATGCCATTGTTTTTCTCTGCTGAATCGTTGATAAATATGACACATTGAGTATGTCTATTTTAAGAGCATGTTTATATATATTCAATACTTGAACCAAAAACTTCAAAGTGGCTATGACAGATTTACTTTAAAATTTTATTTATTTATTTTTTGGTGTTTCGAGATAGGGTTTCTCTGTGTAGCTTTGTGCCTTTCCTGGATCTTGCTCTATAGACCAGGCTGGCCTTGAACTCACAAAAATCCGCCTAACCACTGGAATTAAACACAGATTATATATAAAAGCAACAGAGTCATTGTATTACATATAGGTGCTTGACACTCTTTTTTCATTAGGTGGGTACAGAACATTTTCAGAATACAATTTTAAAATAATTATAAGATAATAGACCTAAGAAAAGACAAATCTCTACATGGAAAGAATGTGGAACTATTTCTTATATTCAGACAAATATTTACAAAATGGGCATTCATCCACAACATGCTAAAGGTGAATGTTATGCTAGGTTTTATAAAATCACTTATAGGGGCCACCTCAAAATAATCAATGGGAAAACTGTACACAGATGTGATGCAAATAAAATACAAAGGAATGAATAAAGGAATCCTGTTTGTGTCATAAAATGAAACTTTATTCCTTTTATGTAGACTGTAGGAAAATAAAGGACATAAAGATTAGAAAGTGATTTTTTAGTCCTTAGTTATAAAACACAAATTGTTTTATTTTCAACGAAGTAGTTTTTAAATATCATGCTTTTGTAGTACATAGAACGTCTATGTGAAGACTGTGTAGGAAAGGAAACGGCTTCATTTCATGTTTAAAGAAATATACTCCATATTAAAAATGGATTTTCTCTTATCTTCAAAAACAGTTTATATTATCATGCCTAGAAGAAAAAGCAGATCCAGCAACAGTGCCAAAATAAATCATCTCATAAGAAGCAGCTTCTAACATAGGTATTTCTGTGATTTGTTTTTCCCTGTCTAATCAGTGATGTGGTATTAACTTCTGCTACTGGCCATTGAAAGGATGGCTCTGAACCTTCCCCCTGATACAGGGCAGAAAAGATTTTCAGTCTCATGAATCTTCTCTCTGCTCTGGAGGGGAAATTGGATAGTGTTAGAGAGCGAGAGAACAGCCATCTATTTTGCTTTCCATCCATTTTTTTACCAGGAAGGTGGCATTATGGAAGGAGTATAAGGGAAGGAGACAGATTCAGCCTAACTTCTCAGAAGAAAGGCAGGTTGTGCAGGCTCTGTAGCTGTGTATTCTGTAGTACACCACCCAGATCACGGCAGAGAAAGATAATCTGCTCTCAATTTTTACCATGTTTATCAGAGACAATTTTTCTATATGAACTTTTCAACTTTGAAAGTATTGTCCATTAACTTAGTCCTCTATACAAAAATTAAAAATACAGAAAATATGAATAGTAACAGCTGTCTTTCCTACCATCTGAAAAGTGTAGTGGGTTACTCTGGCTGGTAATGTCTGATTGATTATACTTCCTAATTATCTATCGACACATCCATGAAGGCTTCATGGAAACTGTAATGATATGGCCTGCGGGGACCTTTAGGCCACAAGGTGCCCCGCATGAGTGAGAGAGACACGCCACAGCGCATCGGTCAGCGTGGCAAGATGGAAACTTATACATACCCCAGGCACGGTGTCCAAGTAGAGAATTTATTATAATAAAGAGACAGAGAAAGAGAGGGAAATAGGAAGAAAGAGAGAAAAACTAACTGAAACAAATCCGAGAAACACCGAAAGTAGTGTTCACCCTAGCTTCTCTCAGCATACTAGAGCAGTTTGTCATCTTTTTAATGACTGAAACTCCAAATCAAGAACAAATGAGACAGAAAGGAGCCTCCATCACGGAAACACTCTAATGAAATCCCAGTGCCTCGCCTGTACCTCCTACTACTACTGTGGAGCACCTTTTGACCTAGTGAGACCTCCACTCACCCCAACCTCTGTGCCTGGCAGCCTGCAGTGCCTGACTCAAAACTCCAACCAAAGCAGGGAGGTAAGAGAGGCCACAGAGCATGAGTCACCATAGGAAGCTGCCCTCAGGTGGCCAGCCTGTGGCTTTGCTTTGTGCTAACTTCACAGCAGGGCCTGGCACTTCCCTTGAAAAAGAAAATCCACTCCAAAAACGCACTAGGGAGCAAAGCAGATTTTACAGCATATTCTGTGAGGATACAGAAGAGAGGATTTATGTCTCATATAGAAAGCAAACTACCTCGCACAAAATCACATTCAGGATTAATAGTTTTCCTCTGAATTCTTCTTGGAGTAGAAGCCACAACGTCTCTTTCCAGAGTGTTCCCCACAAGACACTAGCCTCAGCTTTCTTCCTCCTAACTGGAGTGATTAGAGGACTCCCAGGCCCTGCAGGCTCAATTCAGAGCAGACTTATCAAATCATTCATTTAATGAACTGCTCTTACTGCCTCGAAGGAATCTGCTGCTAAGAAAACTCAGTTGTGTGTGCCTTAATTTTTGCATCCTGAATGAGAAATAAGCAGTTGTTAGGACAGAAGGTGGAAGAGACTGTATTGATCTTGCACAGCACCAAGCTAATGTACAAGGAGAGAATATTCTGCATTATTGAATGAGTTAACTTTATTGCAAAGCTGATTTTGATAAAAGTCTTTTTCATCAGAGACAGACCAGGCACTTCTTTTGCAAAGACTGTTTAAATGTTCTAAATTAGTAGAGTTGGATTATCTCTTTTTTTCTAAGAGATGCACAGAAAAGCCTGTTCAAGACATTCAAGTGCCTTGTTCAAGACAGCGACAGACAACAGAACAAAGAAAAATTCCATCCAAGTGTAGCTTCGTGAACCAGTGAGTTTGCTGAAGTTATTTGTAGGAGATTGGCTGTCTCAAAGGCAGCTAGCTGCATTCTGTAAAAAAGGGAAAGGAGAAATGTGATAATTAAATTACCATTACAAAAAAAAAACATAGAGAGAAAAGAAAAAAAAGAAAGAAATAAAGACAAGTACACACTACCCCCAACCCCCACCCCAGCCTGGGAGCTGCTTAGGAGGCTTGCAGGAAGCTCCAGGGAAGAATAGCCTCTTCCTCCAGCTACTTTTTTACTGCTTATATAACCTCAGCAGAAAACTTATGAGTCTGATGTTTCTTGATCATCATGAGTCAAGTAACTTTCCACTGAGTTTCAGGAGCTTTCAGACTCACAGCTCCCACCCTGAAGGAATGTTTTAATCCAGTGGAGACAGCTAGGCAACACTGATCTATGTAGTATTTCTCAGTCATTAACGTACACGTGTGTCACCTGACAATCCTGTCAACATCTGCAGGCTGTCCTGGGAGTTCTGAGCTAGGGTCTGTGGTTCTTTATTTAAAGCCATAAACTACACTTTGAGTTTGGAGAAAATGTTTTAGATGGTGATGTGCTCAGTTGAGGTCTCGTAGTAAGTTTAACAAGGGAGAGAGACAGGCTGGAGAGATGTTTTACCAGTTCAGAACACTTGTTGCTCTAGGTTCAACATGTACATGATGGCTCATTCTAACCAGCATTCTTGTTCTAAGGGATCTGACATACTCTTCTGATTTCCATAAGCATCAACAGCACCCATAGTGCCATACATGCAGTCAAAACATACGTACAGATAAAACCAAACATAGATAAATAAAATTAATTTTTAAAATATAATAAAGCATTAGATTTTCCAAAATGTCAGTCATCTGGATTTTATTCTCAACACAGTATGTAGTAGTTTATAACTAATCCCGTATTTAAATTTTAGGATTTTTTTTTATAACAATGACTCCTAAAACTGTCTAAGTCTCAGGGACCATAAAACTGAAACCTACAGTTGTGGATAAACAGCAGAAGATCATTTGGGGTTGTGAATCTGCTATGAGCCCTATGCCTACTGTTAAAGAGTTGAATGAATGAGACTAGGAGTGAGAGAACAGTAATGAGAAAAACTCTGTAGCAGGAAGCTTTCCTGTGTCCTACCTGGCTGGCAGCCAGGACAAATTTCTCCCACTCCCGTCCCCCACATAAACACACAGAGGCTTATATTAATTATAACTGCTTGGCCATTAGCTCAGGCTTATTACTGACTAGATCTTACACTTAAACTAGCCCATAACTATTAATCTATGTATCACCACATGTTCTGTGGCTTTTACCTGTGTCCTATTACATGTTGCTCCTTTGGCAGCTCACTGTCATCTCCCACTGCCTTCTTCCCCTCTCTATCTCTGAATTTCTCACCTGCCTCTAAGCTGTCTTGCTATAGGCCAAATGGCTTTATTTATCAACCAATCAGGGCAACACATATTCTCAACATACAGAAAGACATTCCCCTATCAAAACTCTACATAGAGTGTCAGAAATAAAGGCTGAAGGAGTGAAAGATTAGGAAACATGGAAAAAGAAATCTGGTTACTGTCGTTAGAAATTCCACTGCCCAACAGAAAGACTTGTGTGACAACGATGTAGAAAGCGAAAGAGTTAAGTCCACAAATAATGCTTCACAAGAGAGATTCACTTAGTCTTGAGTTCAGCAGTGAGCATGGTGCTGAGAGAGTCTGCATCAGGAATGTTTCAAGCAAGAAGTCCTTCAGAAAAGGCAGATCCATACTCTAGCAGTGGCTTAAAGTTTAAAAGAAATAATAAAAAATTATATCCTTAGCATTTTAAGAAAATATTCTATGCCTGAAGCCAAAATATAAAAGGAAATTGCTGAGGGAATGACCTATAATAATATGTCTTGGAAATGATTTTATAGCAAATAACATCTCGGGTCTTACAGCTTGATGCTTATTTTACTATTTATTTATTTACTATTTGTTTGTTTATATATTTATTGTTTTAATTGGCTCTTCAGATATGCTATAAGGTTTACATACAGTACCTGGCTTTGTCATCTATGATAGCTCTTCTTGGTTGTTACCTTGACTACATGTTGAGTGATAATCTTTTTGTTCACTATGAAGATGTGTCTTTGGTAAGGCACCTTTTGATTGGTTTAATAAAGATCTGAATGGCCATCAGCTAGGCAGGACAGAATAGGCAGAACTTCCTGAGAGTGAGAAGAACCCAGGATGAATCTAGGTGCATGCGGATATGCTAGCAAAACATTGAGAATGCCGGATGTATAGAATACATGCAGGAGAGGTAAAAAGCCACATAGCAGAATGCAGATGAATAAAAGTAAATTAATCTAAAGGCCAAATAAGCTTTCATAATGAATAATAAGTCTCCATGTCATTATTTGGGGGCTCTATATATGGAATTAACTAAAATCCCCAAATGGAGGGATAACCTGAGGGTTTTTTGTTATTGTTGTTTTGTTTTTTGCTTAATTTGAAGTTGGTAGATTCACTTCTAGTCTGTATTTTTATAGAAGGACTAATGACACCTTAATCTGGGTAACATCTTCTGCTGGAACCTTATATAAGAACATGTAAGAAGGAAGCTTTTGTTTGTTTTTTCGGCTTGCCCCTGCCTTGAAAGCAATTCCATTACTTCATTGGTGTTCCAGTGTATACTGAAGACCTGCTGAGACTTTCAGCATCTTGAACTGGAGCAACTACTGGATTGTTTTTTTTTATGTTTTATGTAGACCAGCTATTCCTGCATGATGTGTATACCATAAAGTGTGAATAATATACTAAGTGAGACTCCATTGTACAAAAATTATTTTCCTTCGCAAGCAGATATCAATTTGCAATAGCTTCTTGGTTAGAAATGAGAGCCCATATTCACTTCCTCATCTCAGTGATGGCTTGAACTTGTGCAGGCTCTCCACAGAATATCACAGGGAATTCATATGTTAAAAGTTTTATTGTGTATGGACAACACATTTTTTAAAAGTAATCCACAATCTCTTGCTCTTATAGTTTTTCTGCTTTTCATCTGCATAGATCCCTGAACCCTGAAGGGAGGGCCTTTATAAAAATATCCCATTTAGGATAAAATATTCTAAATCTCTAACCCCGTACACACTATCTAGTTTTGGGGTCTTTTGTTCTCATCTGCTGCAGGAGGAAGCTTCTCTCATGATAACTGAATGAGACTTTCGGTATGTAGAATGTTGTTAGGAGTAATTTTATTGCTACATTCCTTTAGCAGAACAATAATATTTGGATTTTCCCTCAGTTGAGCAATATCAGGCATGTGTTCCATATCATAGTGTGAGCCTAAGTCCAATCCTATAGTAACTGGTTACTCACACAAAGTTTAGGTCACTATTGCATCAATATGTCTGGCAGGTAGATCATGGTTGTAGATTGCAGAATTTATAGCTGGGTTCATGTTTACCTTTTTCCTTAATATTCTGCAGTCTTTTCCAGTAGTACGAACACAAGTCAGTTGAGTGAAGCCTTTATAAATCACCAGCTTGACTTATCCTGGTTTGATGACATAAATAAGTGTTGTTTTTTGGAATAGGACCTTACCATCAGATTTTAGAGAGGTACCAACATCTTTGGCAATAGTGTAAGATGTTTATGGGTCTCCATTGAGCCCCTTTGGCTAATGACTCTACTAGATGTATCCCATTTCTAGCATTGGAGGTTTAACTAAGTGGCATTAGATGTCTAGTTGAGGCATTGTCTCCCCCATTATTTGTTTACTCCATTTAGGATTCTTTCATATATATATAAGTTTCTATAGTAGCCGATTTCCATGTGGCACCCAAAATGGCCCATGGAGTTAGCTATCACTCCCCATGTTAGCCTTCTCTTCCATTCTCTTCCTATTTAATCCTCCTGTTCCAGTCTTCCCTCTCTCTCTTTATAATATATTCTATTTTTCTTATCTTTTGAGATACTCTCATCCTACCTCAATCTTTACTAGGTATTTTCCCTCTTGTTTTTATTAATTGCAGCATGAATATTGAAGAGTTAAAAGCATATAAGAGAAAACATACAATATTTAACTTTAGGGGTATGGCTTACCTCACTCAGGATGTTTTTGTTTTTGTTTTTTTTTTCTAGCTCCATCATTTACTTGCAAATTTCATATTTTTCTTTTTTTAAATAGCTTAGTAATATCTCATTGTGTAAATGTACCACATTTTCACTGTCCATTCACTAGTCTTAAAGACATCTAGGCACTTTCCTAGTTTGGACAACTATGAATAGAGAAGTAGTGAGCATGGGTGAGCAAGTGTCTTTGTAGTAGAATGTAGAGTATTTTGGACATATGCCCAAGAATGGTATAGCTAAATTTTCAGTTATATCTATTCCTAGATTACAGAGGAACTAACATACAGGTTTCCACAATGGCTTATACACATTTGCATTCCCAGTAGCAATGAGTAAGTGGTCACCTTTTCCTGTATCCTTGCCAGTATGCGCTGTAATTTGTTTTGTTGATATTTGACTATTCTGGCTGGTATAAGATGAAATTCAAAGTAGTTTTAATTTACATTCTCAAGATGGTTAAGGATGTTGAATATTTTGTTTCTCAATCTTTTGTCTTTCATTTTATGAGAGCTCACTGCTTTGTTCTGTATCCCATTTTTAATTGGGTTGTTTGATTTTTGGTGGACTTTGTTTTAGATCTTTGTATAATTTAGATATTAATCCTTTATCGGATGTGTAATTGGTAAAGATTTTTCCCACTCTATAGCATGTTTCTTTGCCTAAATGGTGGTGTCCTTTGCTAGTCAGAAACTTTTCAGTTTCTTGAGGTCCCTGTTAGTGTTGTTCTTAATGCCTTTGCTACCAAGTGGTCTGTTCAGAAGACCCTTTTTCCCGTGCCAATGAGTTCACTTCTGCTGCCCACTTTCTCTTATATAATGTATAGGATCTTTGTTTTATGTTGAGGTCCTTGGTCCATTTGGAGTTGACTTTTGTGATGGAAGATTAATACGAGTATATGTGGTTTCTTCTACATGCAGCCATTTAGTTTGGCCAGCACTATTTATTGAAGATACTATCTTATCTCTACCATGTATTTTTTACTACTTTGTCAAAAATCACTTGACTGTTGGTGGATAGACTTCTATCTCAATCTTCATTGTGATTCCATTGATAAACGTATGTTTTTATGCCAAAACCATGCTGCTTTTAATCATGATTGTTCTATAATACAGCATGAGATTTGGAATGTTAAATCCACAGAAATTATTTTATTGTTCAGGTTTTCTTCCTGTGTATGTGTGTGTTTTCCATATAAAGCCTTCCATTTCTGTGAAGAATTGCATAACAGTTTTTTTGGAGATTGCATTGGATCTGTGGGTTGATTTTGGTAGGATGGTCATTTTTATAACATTAATCATACATATCAATGAGGATAAGAGATGCTCCATCTTCTGGTGTCTTCTTTAATTTTTCTTTAATGCTATATTCCTGCTACTTTGCTGAAAGTGTTTATCAGCTGAAGAAGTTTTCTGGTGGAGTATTTAGAGTCTTTTATCTATACAATTATATTTTCTGCAAATTAAGATACTTTGACTTTTTCTTTCCTTTTGACTTCTTGTATTTCCTTGATCTCCTTTTGTTGTCTTATTGCTCTAGCTAAGAATTCAATAGTTATGAAGAGAATGGAGAATTCTATGGTGAATAGGTATGGAAAGAATGGACAATATTGTATTGTTCCTGATCATAGTGGAAATGCTTTGAATTTCTCTCTGTTTAATGTCAGCTGCTTGTAGTGGGTAGCTGTTCCAGCTTTGACCTGGAAGTACTACCCCAAGTGAGGCTTCTGGTAGCTGCAATGCCTACCTATGACCTGCCCCTGGGGCAGGCCAATATGGGAGCCCTTAAGACCTGAGATCCAGATGTGCTGGGCATCTTGATTCCTGGTGATCCTGGATGCTGGATGGCAGACCGGTCAGAGTTCTCCAGAGAACTCTACTGGGCTACAACTCACCTCTCCTGGATCCTGTAAAAAACCTCTTTACTGGCTGTAAGTTACCCCAAAATAAACCTCCTTTTTAACTACATGGAGTTGCCTTATTAAATCCCCACGTTAGCTGTTGGCTTGCTCTAAATTGCCTTTATTATTTAAGGTATGTCCCTTGAGTTTCTCATTTCTCCGGGACTTTTACCAACAAGGGATACTGAATTATGTCAAAGGCTTTTTCAGCATCTATTAGATGATTGTGTGATTTTTGTCATTAAATCTATTTATGTGGTAAATTTTTATTAATATTATTTTTGATTTATGGATGTTGTACCTCTCTACATCTTTTGGATGAATTTAACTTGATCATTCTGGATAATCTTTTGATGTATTCTTGAAATCAGTGTACAAATATTTCATTGAGAATTTTTGCATATACATTCATGTTGATATTGATCTATAATTTTCTTTTTTGTTGGGTTTTTGTGCAATTTAGGTATCAGTTAGTAGAGGGTAATAATGACCTCACAAAAAAGAATTAGAAATTTTCCTTCAGTTTTTATTTTGTGAAACAATTTGATGATTAATGGGATTAAGTCCTGGTATATCTCTGGGCTAAATCCATCTGGCTCTGTGGATTTTTTTCTTGTTGTTGCTTTGTTTGTCTTAGGTATTTGTTTGTTAGACTCCATTGCCTTTATTTCCCTGGTTGTTTGGGGTCTGTTTAAATTGGTATTTGATTTTGATCTTGATTTAGCTTGGGCATGTTGTAAATATTAAGAAATTTATCACTGCCCTGAATAGGTGAGATAGTCGATTGGCTTGATCTGTTTGGGAGGCATCTAGGCAGTGGTACCAGGTTCTGGGCTCGTTGCATGAGTTAGCTGTTTGAAACCTGGGACTTATGTAGGGACGCTTGGCTCAATCTGGGAGGAGGGGACTTGACCTGCCTGGACTGAGTCTATCAGGTCGATCTCAGTCCTCAAAGAGACCTTGATTTGGAGGAGGTGGGAATGGGAGGTGTGCTGGGGGGAAGGGGAGGGGGGGCAGGAAGGGAGAGAACAAGGGAATCTGTGGCTGTTATATAGAACTGAATAGTATTGTAAAATAAAATAAAATAAAAATAAAACCACACATGCAATTGCCCTAAGAGAAAAAAAAAAAGAAATTTATCCATTTCTTTTATGTTTTTCAGTTTGATGGAGTGTGGATTTTTAAAGTATGTTCTTAGGATTCTCTGAATTTAATCTATCTTTCGTAATATCCACATTTTTGTCATTATTTTTATAATATAAATAATATAAAGACCATCTTTCTTTATCTTTTAGTCTATTTGATTATGGATTTGACATTCTCATTGATTTTTTTTAAAAAAAAATCAACTCCTCATTTCATTGATTATTTGTATTTTGTTTGTTTTGCTGTATTTCATTAATTTCAGACCTGAGTTTGATTACTTCTTGATGTCTATAATTTCTGATTTTTTTGTTATTGCTTTTTAGGTATGAGACATGTCTAATTTCTTGACTTAGGTACTTAGTGCTGTGAAGTCACCATTCAGAACTGCCTTCAGTCTGTCCCATTGGTCTGAGTGTGTTATATTTTCATTTACATTCATGTCTAAAATGTTTAAATTCCTTCTTGATTTCTGTGTTGGCCTATGCTCTCATTCAACCGTAAGTTCTTCAGTTTCCATGAATTTATGTGTGTGTGTGTGTGTGTGTGTGTGTGTGTGTGTGTGTGTGTATTTTTATATCCATGGTCATCCAGACATACATGGTGTGTCATTTCAATTTTATTGTACTTGTTGAAACTTCCTGTTCCCAAATATGTGGGGCAATTAGGAAGAAAGTTGTCTGAGCTGCTGAGAAGAAAATACATCCTTTTGTATTTGAGTGAAATGTTCTGGAGATATAGGCTATGTCTATGTTGTTTATGATGATAACATCATCATAACTCCTGCATTTCTCTATTTAGTTTTTGCAGTCATTCACTCTCTGTGTGAGGACCAATGTGTGATTTTAACTGTAGTAGTGCTTCTTTGATGAACCTGAGTGTCCCTGTGCTTGGTTCATCGGTGTTTAGAATTGCAATATCTTACGGTGGATTTTTCCTTTGATGATTATGCAGTGCCCTTCCCTGTCTCTTCTGATTAGTTTCAGTTTGAAGACTTGTTTTTTTCTGATATAAAAATGGCTATTCCTGCTTGATTCTTGGGAGATTTTCTTGACATAAACTTTTCCATCCTTTACCCTGAGATGGTGTCTACTCTTATGTCAAGCTTTTTTTTCTTGGATGCCACAATAGGATAAATCATGTTTTCCTTTCTCTTCTCTTAGTCTATGTCTTTTATTGGGGGAATTTAGACCACTAATATTGAGAGTTATCAAAGGACAGTGATTGTTAATTTCAGTTCTTTTGCTGTAATTGTATGGTCCCCCATATCTTACAATTTACTGTTCTAAGATTCTTTATGCTTTTCTTTGCTATGGTTAGCTTCTTTAGACTGAAATTTTCCCTGTAGGGCCTTCTGTAGAACTAGAATGGTAGATAGAAATTACTTAAATCTGGTTTGATGCTGGAAAGTTTTCCTTTCTCTGTCTATTGTGGTTAATAGTTTTATTGTGTATAATAGAATTTGCATCTGTGTTCTCTCAGACTTTGTATGACATCTGCCCAGGCCCTCTGACTTCCAGATTCACCACGAAAAAGACAGGTGTTAACCTAACAGGCCTTCCTCTGCATGTTACTTGGTCTTATTCCTTTCAGTTTTTAATATTATTTGTTGCTGGAGGGCTTCTCTCCAGGTTTCCCAAGCCCCAAGTGGCCAAAATAATTTCTCCAATAATTATTTCTCTGTTTTGAATGTTTAGTACTTTGATCATTATGTATTTTGATAAATTTCTTTTATATGCCAGTCTATTTGGTGTTCTATATGCTTCTTGTACCATGATATGCAACATCTTTAGGGTAGAAAGTTCTATGATTTTGTTGAAAGTATTTTATGTGTCTTTAACCTAGGTTTTTTTTCTTTCCTCTATCCCTATTATTCACAGATTTATTCTTTTCATGGTGTCACAGATTTCCTAGATGTTTTGTGTCTGATTTTTTTTTTTTTTTAAGATTTCACAATGTCTTAGACTGAGGTATCCATTTCTTCCGCCTTGTTATTAATACCCGAGATTCTCTCTTCTTTCACAGGTAATCTGTTGGTAAGACTTAACCTCTGAACTTTTTGTTTAACTTCCTAAATGCTTCATTTCCATAAGTTTTTCAGTTTAGATCTTTGTTATTGCTTTTGTTGTTGATATTCTGCTTCTATCTTCATACATTGGACTGTTTTCATTATGTCATTCAACTTCTTTGTGTTTTCACAATTTTTCAATAAGGAGTTTATTTATATCCTCTTTAAAGTCCTACAGGATCTCTATAAGTCTTATTTTGAAGTTCTTTCTTGTGCTTCAGCTATATTTCTTTTCTCATGATTTGCTATGATAAGGTTACTGAGTTCTGATAGAGGCATATTGTTTCGGCTATTCGTGTCTATCTGTATATTTGTACTGGAGCCTAGGCATCTGGAGTTATGATGATTGACTCTTTCAACATGTTGATATGGGCTTTTATTTGTTGGGTTGATTTTTTCATTCTTTGGTTATGGTTTCTCTCTCTGAATCCTAGGCAAATCTCATTGCTGTGAATTTCTAGGTAGAGCATACATCTTCAGGTCCTTGGGTAGAAAGGAATGCAGTTGGCTTAGGTGGAAAGATGAGAGGAGATGTGGAAAAAAAAAGTTAGGGACATCATGTTTGACTTGATAAGAAGAGTCCCCAGGGACCAGGCTGTTTGGATGAGGGGCTCCTGTAAGCTGGCTGCTATTAGACTAATAGTAAATCTGGACTGGGTATAATGAAGGACAGTATGGATAGTGAAAATCACCTACTTGAGTTCTAAGCAGGTGTGGCTAATCTGGATCCCTTGTAGAAAGTGTTTCTGGTTATTGGCCAGATGAATCTTAATGTCTGATGTTATACTTTCATAGTATTTCATAGCCACAAAATGGCAGAGTGCACTTTATTTAGACACTCAAAGGGAAAAGAGATTCACAAGTCTCTTGAGTCAGAAAAGAAAAAAAAACAGCTTAGTCATAGGGATACTTTCATTTGTCTTATATATTTACATATATCTATATGTACAGAAAATGTGTGCTTTAAACAATCCCCAGGTACAAACAAGAACCCAGGAAAGAGTAGTTGCTTTTCAGCAGTGAAAGTCCATACATACAAAATGCACCTGGAAATTAGTGAGTGCATGACAAAGATTTACATTGTATAGTGCTATTCTACATTGTAATTTTTGTAGGACTGTAAGGTAAGTAATCAAATGAAAATTTGTGGTAAAGGCATCTTTTAAATACATTTTGCTATTAATCATGAGAAAACTGGAAGATAAAACATGTTGGCTTGATCAAAGGGAGTTTTAAGTCACACTCATGAATTGATAGAATTAAATATGTGTTAATGAGAAGTGCTTATAAGTGAAGGTGCAGTCCAGGTGTGATCACAGAAAGCAGACTGAATGAGAACAGAAGTGATTGGCTTGGTAAGCACAAAAGGCTGGGAGCTTTCTGTGCCCATTTTGGATTCTCTTTTCCCTTAGAAGTGGACGAATGCCATCTTCTAAATGGTGGAGTGAGTTGATAGTTGAAGAATTCAGTATTTGAAAGTATTATTTTGAAGAATGGAGAAACACCTGACTATGAGTTAGAAGAGCTGCCAAAATGTTTTGGAAACCTGGTTGATGTTTGAGCACAAATTCATAGTGGCATCTGGATTTAACTGCACAGGTGCAAAGGAAGACAGATAATTAGATTTACTCAGCTCTATGATTTTGCCAGACAAGTGTGCTGAAAGGACAGAGGGACAAAAAGACTATACAAATTTCGCACATTCTGGTTAAAATGATAAAGCACTTATGATCTGACTGGAGTGACAGGATAATGATTCATGCTTTTTTATTCTCATAGAAATTCAAAGTTCGCTAATTTTGTATGCTTGATATGTGTGACTTGTAAGAGAAGCAAGTCAGGGAACAATCTTTTACTACTTTGGAGAATTTAAGTGGCCCAATGAAATAGGGGAATTTTATCAATTATGTTTATAATGTAGATCAGAACTGTTGGTTTCTGCATGACCTCACTCACCTGCAGAGGAGACTGGATCACTTTCTGGGATACATGTGGAGCTTAACTCCAGTGACTTCCCTGTCTGGGTTATATACCTGCATCCTGTCTTGGCCATCATCTTTACATGTAACTCATCATCCATATTCAGTTTCTTCTGAGTATGTCTTTTTTTTAAATGCAACTTTCCCTTTTTCCTAAGCAAGCAAACATTCATCATCCTGCAGACCATCATAGTGTTGGTCATAATCCAAGCCTCTCAAGGAGAAGCTACTCTGTAAAAAGTTTAATGAGAACTTTTATTTTGACCTTGCTGGGCAGAAAAATATCACTTAATGGTTATTACCTCAAAGCTCAAGAACTGATTTTCTCCAAAGGCATCAGGAATCCAATTCACTCAATAACAGTCTAATTGCTTGTGTTTCTCTTTGTCACTTAGGAAATATATTTTACTTTTCTGATTAGAATAGAACTCTGAGACTACTCTAACAATTCCCACATTTCTAATTTTCTCCACATCAATTCTTATGGAATAAACTTAGTTTATTAGTTCTATTACTTCAATAAATATATGATTTTCTTTGTTAATTCCTTTATAATGAGTAATATTTGAAAGAAAACATTTTAGTAATGTTAGTTTATACCCTTAATCCTGTGAATATTGATACTTTTCTCCAAACTCATGAATAAGATTTTAATATGTATATTTATTTAACATATATTCATGTTGTAAGCAAACAACAATAATCTATACTAGCAGAGAGCTATCTTTAATATTTTAATCAGTATCTCCTCAGGACTTTATTTTCCTACTTCCCTTAGTGAGCTAGAAATTAAAATTTCTGCTTACTTATACATTGTCTTTTAAATATTGTATTTAAACATTATTAGATTCTTGTAATCATACAAGGTATTTCACCCAATAATCCCTCCAATATCTGTTCATGTCAGTAAAATTGACCTGTCCTTGTTGCCGATGTCTACCAAACCAGAAAAAGAAAAGACATAAAAGGAATGCACAATAAGCCTCCCAATACAAACTCCTTTTAAGAGCCTCTGTTGAGACCTCATGGGCTTTCACCTTCCATTTTGGTATGTCTATTGGTTTTATCTTCGTTCAGCTCATGTTTAGGCAGTCATGTTGGTGAGACTTTATGGGGGTAGCTTCTGACATTACTATAAGACAGAGTCTCACAGTAAAAATCTTGTGGCTCTTATATTTTTTCTGCCCTCTCTTCTACAATGTTCCCTGAGCCTTAGGTTACAGGAGTGATTTGTAGATGTATCCATTGAATACAGGCTTCACAACTCTGTGTTTTGATTGACTGTGGAATTTTGTCATGCTCTATATCTATTGAAAAGAGAAGTTTCCTTGAGGAGGGGATATAAGGACAAATGTTTAGATTTTTAGTAAGGATGGAGAAATAGTTTTCCATGGGAAGAGTTCACCAACTGGTTTTTCAATGATAAATGATTGGCCCTTAAAAGATACTTATAAGTAACATTACACACACTGAGCAGGTTATATTTGAGAACACATGTGTGTATACTTATACGTACATAACTGTAATAATGATTTGTGAAAAAAGACACCTTGAGTTTGAAAGAGAGCAGGAAAATCATGTACTGTTGGTGGATAGACTTATATTTCAGTCTTCATTTTGATTCCATTGATCAATGTATGTATTTATGTCAAAACCATACTGTTTTTATCATGATTCTTCTATAATACAACATGAGATTTGGAATGTTGACACCAACTATTTTATTGTGCAGGTTTTCTTTGTGTGTGTGTGTGTGTGTGTGTGTGTGTGTGTGTGTGTGTGTGTGTGTGTTTAAAGTCAAATAGTATTATGGTGTCAAAAAATAACATGCATAGACTGTATTGTCAGATATATATATATATAGCTTTCCCTGATTAATCTTGTTGTGGTAACTAATGTGATAAGAGTATATTTACATATACCTCAAACAATTTAAGTTACTTAGAAAGATAATTCTATTAGAGTGAATTCCTAAAAATAGACTCAAGTTCAAAGGGCATATACAACATTAACATTCTGGCAGGCCTTTCTAGTTAAACTCTAAATGCATTTTCTGAGTTTTATTGCCATAGACATTACATGATTTTACCAGAATATTAATGAACAATGTATTTTTCTAAGTATAATGATAAGAATGGTTTGATAAACTAAAGGAGTATAACAAAAATGGATAATGAAGCTGAATCCTAATTTGATAATCTCCCTCCAAAATCTTTTTCTTGAATAACCATGATTTGGACAAGGTACCTTGTAGTGAGGATGTCAGTAATGATGTCATTTACACCATTAGGGAATGTTTTTTTGTAGACCAGTGGAAATGTCATACTTGGTTATATACCTTGTTTTTGTCACAGCCAAACTTTCTATCCATTTACAGCTTCATATTCCTAGCTTTCCTGTGCAAGGGAATGTAAAACAAAGGGCATCACCTTAGAAGTTGCATGTCATACATCACTATCTGGATGATGAGATCTGCCAATCAAGGTAAAATAAACAAAACTTCCAGGAAGTGTTTCATAGAGCACGTATTTATATGGAAAAATTCAGAACAGACAGCTAATTTCAAATGCTTCTGGTATCATTTATCCGGTTGCCTGACCACAGACACTTTGAACTAGGCAACTAAGACAATGCCTTCTTGTGAGAACCTTTATAGATGGCATGTAATAATTTCTCTTTGGAGCTTAGTAGAAAATCTTCTGTAACTACTCTAATTTTGTCAAGAGTTGAGATATCTTTTTTCCTGCTTCTAAGTGATAAGCTCTCTACTCCTATGGTAGTCATTCACTTAAATCATTCTGTTTGCAAAATTTGTTTCGAATGCATAAATATGAAGGAATGCCCTTTTCTACAAAGAAAATAATGAGTAAAATATTTTGTCTTTTATAATAGAAGTGCTTAACAATTCTTAAATTTTAAAATTTATTCTTTTGTAATTTCATGCGTGAAGACAATGCCTTTAGATAATGTCAACAATTACTCCCTCTTCCCTCCAACTCCCACGTATAGAAATCTGAGAATAATTTCAGGTGTTTTTAATATCTTTGCTTAAGACACTATATACTTTCATATGATTCTTCTGGGAGTAATAAATTTTGGAAAGTTTTAGTCAGATAGTTTGTAGCATTACTTCCCCAGTGAGCTAAAGTATATTAAGGAAAGATTAGGGTATCATCATTGCTTAAAATATTTTCATATTCAGACCTAGTGATGCTTGGTTTTAAGACCAAGCCAAGAGGTAGAGGCAGGTGGATCTCTGTGAGTTTGAAGTCAGCCTGATCCACTAAGGAGTTCCAGGCAAACCAGTGCCACATAGTGAGACTCTGTCTCAAAAGAAAAATAAAAGTTTTGATATCATAGAGATAATTGTGTCAAAGTGAAAAAGAAATAGGGAGAGAGATAAGGAGACAAGTCAAAGAGAGAGGCAGGGGAAGGAAAAATGTAGTGGGGAGAAAGGAAGAGAGAGAAGAGAGGAAGAAAGAAAGGAGGGACGGATGGAGAGAAGGCCATTTGACATTTAAAGGCTGATTATTGATATGCAGATCTTACCTATTAATTTACTTATACTTTTGTTTTGTAACTGTAAAACGAAATTTAATATTCATGATTAATATTTTATTTTCTAGAGGTGTAATAATTGGTTAAAGTTCTAGAAAAGGAATAAAGTGGAATCTTATCTTTAGCTTTTTTTTTTTTTTTTTTTTTTTTTTTTTTTTTTTTTTTTTTTTTTTTTTTACTAACAGTTAATTGAAAGTATCCCTGAATGGCATCTAGTGTCTCACCCATAAAATTTCAACGTAAAAGTGTCATATAATCTTCACCTTGCCATATTTGATATTCTATTGTATGTAAGTCCTTTGAAAATATCAAGTTTCATGTAATTCTATTGTTTTATCTGAACAAAAACTCCTGCTATAAATAGTATTTAGTGTACCTCTTCAAAGGTGAAATAACTGTGCAGAGAGTTTTAAGTTACACTAGAATGTCTTTAGAAAATGTCAGAATTTTGTTGTGGTAGAAAACATGTATTATTTCTCCCACATTGTGAAAAGGTTGATATTTGATAGTGTAGAACAATGGTTAATATTATGCCTGAAAGTTGTCCATAATTCCTGTTAAGGGAATTCTTCATTTCTTTTTTATATCCTCATATACATGCAGTAACAATTTACCCATCACACAGCAGGTCATAAGTAGATCCAACACATAACCTGCAGCTATGTGTGTTGTAGAATATTACTTCAAGATGTATTATATTTATTTATGCTGTGGAACATTTGCTTTAATGATGCATAGATGTGGTGCATTTCTTTATGTTGCATTTGTTTAACTCTGTGAAGCTGTGTTACTTTGCCTATCTAAAACACCTGATGGTCTAATAAAGAGCTGAACAGCCAAAAGTGAGGCAGGAGAAAGGATTGATGGTCTGGCAGGCAGAGAGTTCAGTAGAAGAAGAAATATGAGAGGCAAAGATAAAAGAACAAGAGAACAAGAAGAGGAGGACACTAGGGGCCAGTCATCCAGTTACACATCAAGCCATGGAGTAGGAAATAATGAAAGATATACAGAAATAGGGAAAGGTAAAAGCCAAAAGGTAAAAAATAGATAAGCTAATTTAAGAAAAGGTGGCAAGAAACAAGCCAGGCTAGGCCAGGCATTTATAAGTAGCAATAATCCTCTGAGTGTACTTATTTGGGAGCTGGGTGGCTGTCCCTCCAAAAAGCCCAAAGAGCAAAAGAGCAAAAGAGCAAAAACAACCAACTGCCTATGCATCTCACAGAAAACCGTGTTCCTGTAGGATTACAGGCTGTGATACTTCCTCATCCTGTGCCCCTCCCTTCTCATCAGGGGAGAGAATTGCCTTGAGATTACTCACAGAGTCAGGCCTATGAAACTGATTTGTGGTTTTATGATATTATCATTCCAGTGTTATTTTATACAGAGACTAAGAATAATGCTCAAAAGTAGAAATATTTTAAGAAAAATATTCAGAAACCAAGATGACATATAAGAATATCAAAATGAATGTATATACCTGGAAGAGACTGGAGGAAGGAGAAAAAGTATTCATATGCCATTTTAGAAGTGAAGGAACAATCAATTGCTCTACAGTTGTAACAAGAGAAACCTTGACCTATTTGTGAGTCATATTTATGACATCTTTTACAAAGATTGCAATAGGTGACTGGTTTCTGATCAAAATTTTGGATGATGTATGCAGTGAGAAATTAGTTTATATGCTTAGCTTTCTGTGACTTTTTGTTCTTGCTCATTTAGTAAGAAAATGTGGGGAAAAAAAAGAGATGTGTGTGTGTGTGTGTGTGTGTGTGTGTGTGTGTGTGTGTAATCATGTGCATTTTGGTCACTTAAATACAGAAAATAAGATTCTATATCTCTACTGGAAGATCTTTCCCATTGAGAGGCTATACAGAGCTATGGACGCTACGGAGTCCAAAGTTGCAGTGTGGCTCTAAGCCATCTGATTCACTGAAACTCAGAAGGCTGTGTCCAGTGCTCCTGTATTGCATTGTGTTTAGCCACAGTTGAAAGTCATCAACATAAGGAATTTTATTAACTCGTAAAAGACTGAGCATTTGGCATTCTAGACAAGGCAGAATTAAAAAAGGAACTTATCACCCAGGCACTAACCTGTATAAAGGAAAAAAGACAAAAAATATGTAGCTGATGAACTTGATTAAGTGTAAAGTTAAAAATTGAATTCAGAATTTTTGGAAGCCCCAAATAGTTATTTTTTCCCTTAAAAGAAAAAAAGAGAAGAAGAGAAACTTGGATTTTAGGGTCGGATGTGGTTCAGTTAATCCAGATGTGGAGCTTGGATGGGTGTGAATAAGAGTGAACAAAGGCAAACAATGATTAAGATATAATAAGTATGTTAATAATAACTAATATACTCATATAATATACTATATATTATAAATTATTACTAATATAGCTATAATAGTATCCATTGTATTTTATATTTATGAGACACTTAAATTATACCAGTATCAAAGCTACATGTTTTGCATGTATTAACTCATCTGACCTTCAACCTTGTCTTATAGGAATTGTAATGATCCCCATTTTACTGATGAAAATGTTTAAGTACAAAGAAGTTTCATCACCTTCCTAGTGTCTCAGCAATGTAAACTTCCTCTAATGACCTTATAATTCTGGAACTATAGATTTTAAATATAGATCAAAAAGCTCATAGAAAAACTAAAGTGATTCAAACTTCTCTCCATAGATATTCAGAAGAACAAGTAAGATAAAGTACCCTTGAATATAAAAGACACATTACATTAAAGAAACAAGAAATTACTTATTTTTATCTTTATCAAATCCTCATCACAGAGGAAAGAATAAGAATGATAGATACATCTCTGAAGAGATACAGTATTGCTAACCATTAAAGGCACAAAATGAAACATATTTTTTCTAACAAACTTGTGCAAATCTATTATTAATCATTATCAGTAAGTAGAGGGAACCTAGATTGCTTTCATTAAGTTAGTGGACAGATAAGTCATGTTATATCTAATTAATAAATTGCTAATTATTAATTAAAAATAGCAGATTCCATCTTCTGGTGTCTTCTTATTCAACTCCTTTTTTAGTATTTTTTAAGTCTTCATTATATGCTTCCTTCTTCTTTTGGATTGATTTATTACAAGGGTTGTTGGTTGCTTGGTTGGTGGTTAGTTTGATTTTTGAAGCTATCATGAATGGGATTGTTTCCTTAATTTCTTTATCAGTTTGTTTCTTATCTGAAGAGTGATGAGTTTTTATTTTGCTTTCTTCTACCTTGATGGAAGTATTTATTGTGTCTAGACATTTCCTGGTGGGTTCTTTGTATCTTTCATGTATATCATTGATATTTTGACATTTTCTTTTCCTCCTTGAACCTCCTTTGTTTCCTTTTCTTGTGTTGCCTTTGTTAGGACCTATATACTACATAAAAATGAAGGAATCCTAATATTAGAATGCCTTAAGATTTTCTTCATTTTAAATGATGCTTCCTACACATTTCTCATATATAGTATTTATTATGTTGAGAAATGTTCCCACAATCCTTAGTCTTTCCAGTGTTTTGCCATGAGTGTCATATTTTATTAAAGGCATTTTCTGCACACATTGAGATGAATACATAATTTATGCCCTAATATCTACATATGTGATAAATAGCATGTATAGATTTATTTACTTTGAATCATTTCTGAGTCCATGGATTAAAGACAACTTGCTCATAATGAATGATCTCTTGGATGTTATCTTGAATTCTATCTGCAGTATATTTGACAAGTTTTGCATCTATGTTTGTAGTGAAATTCCCATGACTCATAGCGCGCTCTCTCTCTCTCTCTCTCTCTCTCTCTCTCTCTCTCTCTCTCTAATATTGTTTTCTTATTAGAATAATACTAGGTTGGAAATGTACCTTCCTTTCTATTTTTAGAGTAATTTGAGCAGTTTTGGATTAGTTCTTTGAATGTCTGATAGAAATCTATATTGAATCCACCGGATGCTAAGTTTTAGTTGATGAGAGATTTTTTTAAATTATTGCTTCTATTTCATCTCTTGTCTTATATCTGAATGAGGGACAGGGGAAGTTTTAATGTTGGAAGGGAATAAAAGGGTGGAGTAGAGAAGTATATAGTGGAAAAGATAACTAACATTACAGGGTTTGGGGGCCTGGGAAGGCCATGTACATATAGACAACATCAGTTGGACTTAGTGGCAGGGGAAAAAAAAGGAGGACATGAAATTGGAATGGTAACACAGTGATGTTTTCCTATGTTCAAACACTAGGGCAAGCAAAGCTACCACCCAGCTCTATCTTACTGCCATGTGGACAGTAGTCAAATCTCATTTTGAGTTATTTCAATACACATATGCTTAAGTTTTCAAGGTTTTAGGTGATTTTTCTATAAAATTCAAGTTAAACAAGTTGTATCATTTCTAATGTATCTTTTACTCATCAACCAAACTTTGACACCTCCTAATCTAATTTGTAAATTCCAATCATTTTGTCATGATTTTTTATTACTAATCTTTAAGTTGTTTCCTGATGATAAGCACACGGTGCAATAATTACATGATATATTTATTATGAGTGCCTGGTGGTCCAGGACATTTTGATAGTTCTAAGAGTTTCCATTGATCAGTACCCTAAATATTCACCACATTAAGTACCCTAATATTCACCACATTAAAAAATGGAAGATGTTCTTATTCTATTGAGATTAGACAGTTTGCAATTGCCCAACTTAAACAAGATGCAAATGAAAAACAAGAACTCATAACTGTCCAGAAAACAGATGAAAAGTAAAAGATGATAAAGAAAAACCATACATAACTACATAATCATTTGTTTAACTGACTGCTCTAGCATAATAAAAAAAAATTCAGGTATTAGAAGAATCACAGGAATTTACAAATTTTATCAAAGTAGACTTTTGAGATTTTGTAAGAAGCCCTAAACCAAGCTAGTTGTTGTGGTGATACATTGTGTATCTTAATAAACTTATCTGGGGATCAGAGGACAGAGCCAGCCACTAAATTAAACATAGAGGTCAGGCAATGGTGGCACACACCCTTAATCCTATCACATGGGAGGCATAGATCCCTCTGGATCTCTGTGAGTTCAAGGCCACTCTGGAAACAGAGCCAGGCAGTGGTGGCACACATCTTTAATCCCAGTACTGGGAAGCACACATGCCTTTAATCCCAGAATAAATATGGCAGGACACAGGAAGGTTTATAAGGTGTGAGTAAACAGGAAGTCTTGCTCTTAAGGCTGAAGATTTCATAGAGATAAGAATGTGGCTAGATTGCTTCTCTGATCTTTCAACTCTAACCCCGATTTCTGGCTCCAAGTTTTCTATTAATAAGACCATTTAGCAGTTTGTGTTACAAGTTGTTGTGGCACATGCCTTTAATCCCATTACTTAGGAAGCAGAAAAGGGTGGATCTCTGTGAATTCAGGCCAGTCTTGTGTACAGTCTACAGAGTATGATCCAGGATATCCAGGGCCTGTCTCAAAATACAAAAAGAAAACAAACAGCAACAAGCAAGCAAACAAACAAATAAAAGAAGCCCTACCCACACAAGGTTTGTAGATGAAATTCTAAATGGTCTATTAAATAAAAAACATGGAGCCAAATATAAGGGTGAAAGCCTTAGAGAGATCAGGGAATAGGAAAAAGCCACCAACCAACCTTCCTTACCAACTCTGTAGCTTCCAAATGTGAGTTACTTCCTGTCTACCCACACCTTTATTGCTTTGCTTTTCTCCCCTCTCATTGGGTCCCTTAGACCAGCTACCTCACTTCCTCTTCCTACACAGCTCTGTCACTTTCTGTCTATCTGTACAGACCCTCCAGACCTTTATGGTTGGTGCTGGATTAAAGGCATGTGTCACCATGTTAACTCTGTTCCCTAGTTGGCCTTGAACACACAGAGATCCTGCTGCTAAGTGATAGGATTAAGGGCGTGTGCTACTGCTGCAAGACTTCTTTGTTTACTTAAAATGGCTTACTATCTCTTCTGATCTGCAGGCAAACTTTATTTATTAAAGCACAAATGAAATATCACCACATTTCAGCACAAATAAAAAATCATCACAAAGGTTTGCTAATATTTAATATAGATACGACTCAATTTATTTGAATTAGGACTTGTCAAGATTTTTTTTTTTTTATCAAATGACAAATTGTGATACTATTCCTGGTAGAGAATAAAATGTTAAAATGTTGAGTTGTTATGAGGTTGTGGTTGTTTTATATTTAAAGCATGCTTCCTAAACTTTTGCACTAACTGTCAAAGGCAAACAGGAGATAAAAAATTAGTGTCGTTTATATATTGCTCCCACTAAAAACACCTGTATTCTAGAGCAGTCTGTTTTGACCTGGGCTTTTTTTTTCTTTCTTTTTTTTTTTTTTTTTTTTTTTTTGTAAAAAGTAACCTGTGCTGCAAAATGTGGCATGGAGATTTTGTTTCTAAGAAACTGGAATGCCAGGATAGTATATGCAGCTCAAAGGTTAATTTCATTTATCAATTAAAAACATGATAAAATAAGTAAGCACTTGCCATTTTGGTGTGTTATAGAATTGCATGAATAGGATCAGAAACAACAAAAGAAGATTCATCATATCACTTAGATTTTTCTGATGATATTTGAATTATCTTCAGCTCATTTGGAGAAACTGAGCCACTGATGTCACAGTCTACCTCTGTTATATGTGAAGGTTTAAAAAAAAACACATTAAGTTCACTGATTTCTTAAGTTGTTTATTTTTTTTTTTTGATTCTCTGCATAATCAAGTAAATCAACATATGTAACAGACCTTCCAGGATGCAAAGAGTTTACCCACAATTCATCTATTAATTATTTTTCTTTTTGTATTTTAATACATGTGAAGATTTGTTTAATTAAGTGGTATAGAGTATAGTTTTGACCATAGCCGATGAGGGGGAAAATCATAAAACAAATATCAAATATTTTGGTAAAGAAGGGAAATTTTTAAATAAATATATGTGTGTGTTTTTGTATACACATGTATTTGACATCTCTAAAAATGACAGAAGTACAGCATATAATGGACATGGTAAAATGTGTCTATCTGAGGAATCACACAGTCAGGATAAAGAAGAGGGCTAGATGTTTTCAGTACTTCATATTAAACCTATAAAGATCTTGGATATGTTTTTGTGATATGCTAAACTGATTTTTCCACCGTGAGATGTGCTGACATGTTGGCAGATCATGCTTCCTCAGAAATATCCATCTAGACCTGGTCTGACTCTTATGGAAAATTAGTCCTTGAGCAGTATAGTTTTTAATTTACTGGGTTTACCCTTCAAATACTATGAGTAAATTTTACTACTCATAATTTTCCATCAAGGCCTTTTAATCTACCTTGTTTCAGACTCCACAGGATTAAGATACTCTTCTTGAGATATTAAAATGGAATAAAAGGAATCATAAAAAATTATTTTAGAGCTTTCTGTTTTTTCACAGAGAGGCTTACATCATGTCTCTCAAATAGTGCTCTTTTCTTTTTGAGCAGACAAAACCATCAGCATTTATCTTGCAGATAAAAAGTTCCTGATTATATTGGGTGAACTCTAAAGGAATAGAGCAAGGATAGGTTTTACTTTCCTACAGGTTTAGCAGAGGTACATAATGCATTCACCAAGGAAAGATTACAGTAAGAGTTATAACTGGAAATGATCATCTTTCTAAAATGTTTATTATTGACTAAGATATTATCTGAAAACATGTACGGGTTTGCAAGGGATACAATATTGACCACAGAGACCAAGATCTTCCCTAGAGCTTACCTGAGAGAAACATTTCAATACATTTTTATCTCCATCTCATGATGTTTGGGTGAAATGCCACTGTGCTTCTGGCATGGCAATTTTCTGTTCAGTGTTTTATTTTTGTGTACTCTCTAGTGTTGCTTTTATAGCAAATCTTCATTTAATTTGTGTGATTACTTCCATGTCAATTTTCTCCAGTGTTGAAAGATTGTTCCTAGACAGTTAAGAACACCTACAAGGGATTAGCACCAGGCACAAATGTGACTCACAGATGTAAACACAGAGAAAACTCTCATAAATTCAATATAAAAATAATTGAAAAAATAAAATCCTGGAAAGTTGTTAGCATTTTTCCAGAAATAGAAAAAAAATGAAAATGGAACATTAAGACATCCCAAATTGCTAATGAAGTCCTGATAAAAAGCAAAGTTTAAGATATGATTATTCCTAATTTCAAAAGTACAAGAATACAGCATTTTAAAAGTGTCACCCTGGTCTAAATATACAGAGACTAAATAATAACACAGATTTTCAGAAGTGAACTTTCAGGGCTTGGTTCAAAGAATTTCTTGGAGAGGGTGCCTGAACTGAACTGGCTTACCCAGTGATCAGACAGGTGAATACCCAACTGTCATCACAGAGCTTTTCTTCAATGAATGATGGAGGCAGATGCAGAGATCCACAGCCAAACAAATAGCAGAGCTCCAAGAGTCCAGTCAAAGAGAGAGAAGATGGATTGTAATGAACAAGTGCATCAGGATCATGATAGGGAAACCTGTAGAGATGACCAAACCAAACTAGTGGGAACTCATGAAAGTTTGATCAGTGGCTGTGGAACCTGCGTGGGACTGGACTAGGTCATCTGCATGGCAAGACAATTGTGTAGCTTGGTTTGCTTGGGGGCCCCCCTGGTGGTAGGATCAGAATCCATCCCTGGTGCATGAGTGGGCTTTTTGGAGCCTACTACCTATGATGAGACACCTCATGCAACCTTGAGGCAGGGGAAGAGTTTGGACTTGCCTTACTGGATGTGTCTCCTTAATGTGGTGGGGAGTGGGGAGTGGGTTGGGGGGGAGCCTGACGGGGTGGGAGGAGGAAGAGGGGGATCTTTAATTGATGTGTAAAATGAATGAAAAAAAAAAAAACCCTTCTTAATAAGAAAAAAGAAAGAAAATATAAATTAAAAAAAAAAAGAATTTCTAGCAATTTTCTCAGAACTATGCAGTGTACAATGACTGGCTTTTCCAAATAGTGTTAATGAATCTGGATGTACGATATAATATAGTTAGAATATATATATAACCCATTAAAAAAAAAAAAAAATAAACAAACTAAATGCCCAATCTGTGAACTTTGTAAAAGGTAACAAATAGGAAATGGTTTGTGACATTGAATTTACAATGACATTTTGATGGATCCAGAGAGTATGGACCAACAGGAGAAAAACAAAAAACAAACAACAAAAAAAAGAAGACTGAACTTAATCAAAATCAGAAGCTGTTGGGTATCAGAACACATAAGTCATGGAGTGAAATGAAACCCAGTAAACAGGAAATAACATCTGTAAACTGTGTATCCAAAGCAGCCTATTTTATAAAAGGATTTCTATGACTTATAACAGGACTTAAAATGGAGAAAAGGGTTGAGAAGATGTCTAAAGGGATATAAGTATTTGTCGTTCAAGGAACAGGACCTGAGTTTAAATCCCTCACAAATTAGCAGCCACATAAAAGCTAGACATTAATTATGTCCAGGGAATCTAGGGCTGGGTAGGAGAGACAGGCAGATGCTACAAGCTTGGTGACAAACATAGATGAAAAGGTAAGCTTTCAGACCCCATCTGAAAAGTTAAGATCATGATACAGGAGGACACTTCACATTTTCTTCCGGCTTCTGCCTTCATGTGGTATGTGATAGGCACATACTTTTACATGCATGTGTGCATACCTGACACATACACACCATTTGTACACATAGACACAGAAAGAAATGTCAAAAACTTGGACAAACCCTCTCTATAGACTATGTACAAAAGTTGCATGAACTCATAAATAGATGTTCATGATGGGGCATTAGGCATGTGCCTTTAATATCAGCACTCAGGAGGACCAAGACTTGAGGAATGGCCTTAATTTGAGGTAAACTGGGCTATGTAGTGATTTACAAGGAAACTTGGACTACATTGTAAAACCTTGTCTCAAAAAAATTATTAAAGCCAATAATCCAGTTAAAAATTAAAAATAGTCAGTGAAACTGAACAGTTTCTCCTCAAAGAAGAAACAAAAATACCTAGTAAATATTTTTTAAATGTTCAATATCCCTAAACAACACAGATGTGCAAAAACTCCTTTGAGATTTCATCTTACTTAATATGGCTATTGTTACAAAAGTCTAAAAGTACTAGTGAGAAGTAGTGACAGCCAGATATTATCTATTGCTAGAGTGACTGTAAACTACTACAGCTACTACAGAAATCCATATGCAGGTTCCTCAGAAAGCTAAAAACAGAACTTTCATGTGATCCTCTTATGTCATTTGAGCATGTGCCAAAAAGAACTCCATGTCCTACAACAGAGATACCAGCACTTTCGTTTATTACAGCTCTATTTACAACAATAAATTAATAGAATCAGCCTTGATGTCCATCAAATGATACATGGATAAAATGTGTTACATCTACAGAATAGAATTTTATTCAGCAATACAGAAAAAATGTAACATAATTTTCAGGGAAACTGAGAGATATGGAAAATGGTATACTGAGTGAAGCAACTCAGACCTAGACAGGCAAAGGCTATAAGTTCTTGTTTGTATGCAAATCTAGCAACACAATATAGTCTTTAATTTGTGTGTCAGGATAACCAGAAAGATAGAAAGGGAATATTAGAAGGGAAGAGGAGGGATATGGCAAAGGAAGGAGAGAAGTAATGCCTGACTAAGGCTATTGAAAACACTACACGGATGTCTACTATTTTATATGCTTATGAGAACATAATCATAAAAATAATAAATTCAAACGAAGCAACATTTATGGATCAAATATTGCCCATACCCAGAAGCCATTGGCTATTGACTTAAAACTTCAGTATCATGTGTGACACATCTCTTCATATTGCTGGCCAAGAACCCCAAAGTCCCCCAGACAAAACAAGCTATTGCTATCACTCTTGTTTTCACATGAGAACTTCTTGATAAGGTCCTATTCTTGAAGACACAACATACTTTCAATACAGGACACAGATGAATTGAGCTAGAAATGAGCTGGAAGCTTCTTCCCTACTGCACAGATTTTATAGTTACAAGAAGGTCTATGCACATTAATGGAAGATAAAATGAATCATCAGTCCTGTCCAGCTTTGAATCCTCCAAACTACAATAATGCCCTGCCAGATCCACTCTCTAGTGCAATAGTGGTATGACTATAATGGGGTTAACCAATCACTTCATAACTGGATTTGAGTCATGCTCTGCAGGGGGAATCCCATATGCCTGCTTCTGTAAATCTTGCCAGAATCCTATTCTGAGGTGGTTATTAGCCCTAGTAGGGGACCTACTCTTCTTATTTTGTTCAATGGTCATTTTGTCAAAATGATCTTCTAAATATTCATGCTATAACCATAAGTGAGTATGCCACTCAGCTTTCATCAGAGAAGCTTCCTACAGCAGTGGAAAATGGTGTAATGCAGAATCTCATAAATGGCTATAGTGTTGAGACTGAGCAACAGTGGGGTACTCAGTCCTAAATAAGACAACTACACCACCACTTTCAAGATTCATGGGACACCACAGAAGAGGAAGCGCAGTAGAAAAAATGTAAGAGAAAGAGGATAGAAAGTCACACACAAAAGATGTTTCCATATATGACACAACCACTGTATTCATGAAGTCATTGCATCTGTAGTTATCTTCACAAAAACCTGCACAAGTTTGGGTACTTCAACATTTATAAAAGATGGGAGAGGGTCTCAGGAGGCTATTCCACTTCCTCAAGAGCTATTCACAGTTAGCAGTTGTTTGGGGAAGGAGGGTCATTTTCTCTAGTGGTATTTTGGCAGATAAGTTGCCTTTCCTCTAGTAAATGACCTTCCACACATGCACGTGAGCAAGAAACTCAAATTCAGTGAGTAACAAAACTCACACATGAAAGTAGGAGGAGTATGTATTAAGATGAAAGATTCCAGCATGAGTTGGGGTGAGAGAAGAAAACGGAGTGATTAGAAGTAATAACAATTCATTATATAAATTTATGAAACTATCAAAAATGTTTTAGCTTAAAAGAAAAACTACTCAACATTACTACCAAAATTATTAATCAGTAGAGAAATGGAAACCACAATCTCAGTAAGATGACAACCATACGTAATTGTTTCCAAGGACAAAAGTCAAATAAAAGAAACAAAACCAGAAGAACAAACAAGTCTGTCAAGATGGCTCAACAAGTAAAGGTGTGGTTAGGAAACCTAGAAACCTTAATGGGGTCCTCGGAACGAAGATGGTGGAAGGAGAGAACCAACTTCTGCAAGTTGTCTTCTGACATCCACATGGGAGCCACGCATATGCAACCTACGTCTATGTCTCTACTTTATGTGTCTCTATCTGTGTCTCTGTGTCTCTGTACCCCCGTACATAATTGTAAATGAAGTGAAAGTCAACACCTTTTTAATAAGTAACAGAGAAAATATGAGATTGTAAAGTCATGTGATTTGCAAACGTTTTGTTTGGTGGGAACTTAAAGTGGTGTGTTGATTATGATAATAAATGCCAGGGTGATGCAAGTTCCCAAACAAAACAAACAAAACAAAACAAAGAAAGCAGAATTGACAAATAATTCCTCAATTCCACTTGGGGCATTCATCCCTACTTAGTTTTTGGCAAATGGAAATGAGCTTGGGTCATCTTGTAAGAAGAAGCCTCAACTGAAAAAAACCACCATCAAATGGCCTGTAGGCAAGTATGTGAGGCATTTTGATTAATGATGAATGTGAAAGGTCCAGCACCTATGGACAGTGCCATGCCTGGGCTGGGAGTCCTGGGTTATATAATAAATAAAGCTGAAAGTCTATGAAAGAGCAAACCACTAAGTGATCCTCCAAGACTTCTACTTCAGTTCCTGCCTTCAGGCTTTTGCTTTTGTCCCTATCCCAATTTCCGTCATGATGGACTATAATATATAAGCTGAAAGAAACTCTTCTCGGTGCTTTTGGTCATAGTTTTATCATAGTAACAAATCAACCAGAACAATTTATAAATTATTAATTTCAATGTAACCATAAGAAGTTTTTAATTTATAAAAAAAAAATGTATATTTATAATTTTGAGTGAGTTCCATTGTTATTCTGTTTTTAGGTTATGCCAACATAACACAGATCAGAAGATACATGAAGGGCTGGATTATAACTTTCTTTTATTACTTTAGACAAAAAATGTGGTGTTATAGTATATAGCCAATAAGCTTACCTTTAAAAAATAAGACATTTTCATTTAATGTTTGAAAATGATTTTCTTCTTGAAAATGTCTTAACAAATTTCCCTGTATTATAGATTGACAGGAATTCACATATTAGTCATTTGAAAGGATTGTTTTGTCTATTTTTATTTATTTTATACTGTTAACCTTTGTGGAAATATTTATTGATATTTTTATTTAAATAAATTCATTTATCATCTCTAGGCAATTTCAAATGTTTGTATCACAGATGGCTTACAAACCTTTATTTTGCTTTTGGTAATTCTCAGATTTTTATGCAGAGCTTTGAAGTCATTGCTCAAGTGCAACAGGGAAAAAGAACAGAGAGATCCAGGAACCCATTTCCAAGTCCCTCTAGGTGGATGGAGGTAAAGTTTAAACAGGAGAGAACCATGCATAAAGAAACTGCTGCCAAGCCACTGTCCCACTCACTGTGGATTCTACACTGAGTTTCAGTTTTGTCTTGGAGGTCAGTGTGACAAATTTTCAGTCAAACACCTTTTCCTCCTCCCAGCTTCTCAGCTCAAGATTCCTGGGTATAGTCTCATTTGGAATTCATCTTTTCAATACTCTTAATAGTCAGGTTGATAAATACAAACATCTCTTTAGGATATCTTTGTTTCTAGCAGGCCAGTCACAAGTCATCATGTTTTATTTGAACACTTCAATGTTGAGGTAGAATATGCAAATAATGAACAGAGGTTGGACCATATTTAGTTAATGTCGGGTAGCTGTGCCTAAGAACCATTTTTTTCTACAATGTCTGATTTTTATTTTAGGAAAGGCTGCGACAAGCAATTGCACATTGTTGATTTTGACAGTGTGTGACCACAAAACCAAGATTGATATCCATATATGATTCACCTTTCTCAGCTAGTCAGATGCTGTGATTTCAAGCAAGTGCTCCCATAACTACCCTGTCTTTGTTTTAATCCTAGCAATTTACACACCCACACCCCAATCTGTCCTTAAACAACATTGTCTGAATACATTTCTGATTAATTACTTCACCAGAATCAAACTTTGTCCCCATTGCTGTGATTTTTGTCCCATATGGGGGGACATATCTTAAAGAGTGAGTGCCAACAGTTGTTTATAGCTAATCAAGTGACTAAAAGGTAAAGGAGGGGTTCTTATTCCAAGTATATCTTAAGTACAAGCTGCTTGTGCTGTGAGAAATGTTCTAGTATCTCAAAAATATTCTTCAGATTCCATGGTCAGATGCTCTCCTTCTGTCTGCAGAATGTCAACAAGACAAATATTTTAGCTATCAAGAACAAACACTTTTATAGATTATTAATAAAAAATAGTTATATAGTTTCCCAAAACTTTAACCACAGAGGTAAAAAAGGCACATTTTAAGGTGTCTGTCAGCATTGAACCAGTCACAGACAGGAAAGATGAAAGTTCTCAGTAGCTGCTGGTATTTTATTCCAGTGATTTTTCTATTTTTCCAGTACAGCCAACATGAACTGCTTTTCAACCCTCCTTGGTAAAACACAAAAATGAGTTTGGACTTGTTTGAGTTCTTGAGAAAATCTGACACTTAGAAAATCTCTCTCCAAGTGTTGCACTCTAGGTATTGCCTTCCAATTTGCCTTTTGAGCAACTCAGGGTCCTGTTGAACCATTTTGGGCAGCTGCATTTGATGACTGACTTTGTCTTTTGGGTTCTTCTCTTGAACAATGAAGGAAGTTGTGGTTAAAGGGACAGGTCATAATATAATAATAATGCCATTTGCCAGAAGAGACTTGTCACTGTGGATGCTCTTTTGTGTGGTGATACATTGTGTACTCCAATAACTTACCTGGGGATCAGAGGACAGAGACAGCCACTAAATTAGACATAGAAGTCAGGCAGTGGTGGCACGCACCTTTAATCCTACCACTCTGGAGGCAGAGATTTCATCTGGATTTCTGTGAGTTCAAGGCCACACACTGGGCTACATGAAAGAAATAGAACCAGGCAGTGGTGACACACATCTTTACTCCCAGGAAGTAATATGGCAGGACACAGAAAAGGTATATAAGGCATGAGTAGAACAGGAATTCACTCTCTTGAGCTGAGGATTTCATAGGGTAAGCTAGTAGTTGGCTGTTCTGCTTCTCTGATATTTCAGCTTTCACCCCAATGTCTGGCTCTGGGTTTTCTATTAATAAGAACTTTTAAGATTTGTGTTATACTTTTGAGCAAATTTCTCTTGAACTACTTGAAGTATCCACTATGTGACAGGAAATACTTGAGGGTTGTATTGAGTCCTTAGGATTCTGTTAAACTGTATGAAATTGAGAGACAAGAGTATTGAGGAGATCTCTCCTATGATTTATGTAACCATGGAAACATCGCATTTACTTCCTTAGCACCCCTGGAGATGAATGAAGCTAATTAGTATTTAACAGTCCTGAAATGAAGCCTCAGCTACTCCAGTTTGGGATGTATTTTTTTGTTTGTTTTAATTCACGATTCACTGAAAACCATGATAGGCATACTTTGACTCTATTTTTAAATGTACCCTATGAATGTTTGTGCATATAAATGAGTTTGGGCTATTTTTAAACACATACAGCAATGATTTCTGTATTTTTAAGCTAAAGTGAAATAATTCAAACGTTAAATTTAAAGGAAAAAGAAGTGACTTTACCAGGTTTTACCTCAGGATTCCTTTAGTTTCGTAACTTGCTAGAAAGTGTGAATAAAAGTTTGTTGGGTAATTTTTTGAGTGCCTTAATATTTTTTTAAATTTTATTTTTATTTTATAATTTAACTTAATTTTACATATCAGCCACGGATTCCCTTGTTCTCCCCCCTCCCACCCCCCCCCCTTTCCCCAGCCCACCCGCCATTCCCATCTCCTTCAGGGCAAAGACTTCCCTGAGGATTGAGTTCAACCGGTAGATTCAGTCCAGGCAGATCATGTCCCCTCCTCCCAGGCTAAGCAAGTGTCCTGTATAAGCCCCAGGTTCCAAACAGCCAGCAGCTAAGCACAGGGACAATAGCCAAATGAATGGAAACACATGAACTATGAAACAATAGCTGAGGAGCCCCCAACTGGATCAGGCCCTCTGGATAAGTGATAAGTTGATTAGCTTGATCTCTTTGGGAGGCCCCCAAGCAGTGGGACCGGGACCTGTCCTCAGTGCATGTGCCTTAATATCTTAATGTCTCAATCTCTGGACCTCAACCTGGAGCCTTTTTGGAGTCTGGGAACCAGTGGACCGTGCTGCTGCTGGGCTTATGCTAACCTGAGAAGCCTGAGCTGCCACAGAAGGCCATGGTGACATTGGTGCTCAAGCTGCTATGAATCACCATGTCTGGGTCTGTGGCTGCAGCTGGAGTCTGAGTGGATGAACATTGCCAATGTTACCACGGGGTGGGGGCAATGTCAACAATGTATTGAACTATGTGTTGAAGTATGAGGGTCTCCCTGAGGTGGCCCTGCCCCTAATAGGAAAGCTAGCCCCCATACTTGGGAAAGCTGACCCTACCCCTCACCACAGGAGTAGGAGAGCTGGTTCTACCCTCGCCTGATGGGAGTGGTCCCAGAAGCCAGGTCTGACCAACTCAGGTGCCACCCAGGCACACATCCAAGACTTTGAGCTGGCCCACCCTAACATCTACCCAATCTATGACCTGCTGGAGTGTAGAAAAGGGACAGGTTCTGAAGAACCATCGCCACAGGATCTCCATGATTTTTGGCAACAGCAGAATATCTGAGAGGAGTTTCAGTGAGTGTCCAGTACAGATGGTATACTAGAAGCCAGAGACTTTGAACCTGACCAGAAATGTTATACTGTATGATACAATACAGTTCCCAATGCCACTAAGAGGAATAAATATGATGGAGAGGTGTCAAATATGGAGGAGCTAAGTGGTTTTTTGTTTATTCGCTTTTGTACTTCTGATATTCTTATTTGTTTTCTATTCTTATTTTTATTATTTCTTTTCCAGTTTTTTTTTGGTGGGTCTCTACAAGAGTGAGGGGCAGATAGAGAGAAACAAGGAGATAAATGGGATTGTAGTGCATGATGTGAAATTCCCAAAGAATACATAAAAATTATTAATAAAAAACTAACATTCACATATAGAGAATACATATCATATTTTTTTTTGGTCTGGGTCATGTCACACAGTATCATTTTTTCATTTTTTTAAAATTTTCAAAGTATTTAGAAATCTTTTAATTAGAAAAATAAAGTCAATGAGATTATCTATCAGGTTCTAAAAGTACCTATGAGTTAAGTCACTCGCCACCCCACTAGAAAGTGAGACAAAAAATTTTAAGTCACAATGCTGTTAAATTTTTACAATAAAGAATAAGACCGTGCTATGCTAGGGTACAAAAATCTATAATTCTGAGCATGCAAATAATTTATTAGACATCTGACTTTTCAAACATTGGGTCCACTGGAGACAGAATTAACACAGATCACAGCGGAGAAAAACTATTCCAGTCAACACCAGCTTCATTTCAGATTTCCTGTTTGTCAGCTTATATTTAATGGTATTCGTTGCTTTGATGATCAAAGACTCACTGCAGGAATTGCTATTCTTGTCTTTAAGAATGTTCCTGGAAGTTACATCACCAGTGGCAATTGCCCAGTTTTTTTTTTTTTTAATCATTCATCTAATCAGCATCAAACATGGATACTTTGGATATGAAGCTGTCCTCCAGGATGCAGAGACACGCCCCCACCCCATGCAGTATGATCTTTTTATAACCCCATCCATTTATCTGTGAATTTCAAGATTTCACTTTTCGATAGATGAATGATTTTTTATTTGTGTCAGTGTATCACCTTTTCTTTATCTATTCATCTGTTGATGGACATCTAGCTTTCCAGCTAATTCTAGTGGTTGTGAATAGATCAGCAATGTATATAGGTGAACAAATATCTATGTAGTAGGATGTGGAATCATTTGTATATTCTCAAGTGGTATAGCTAGAGATTGAGGTAGATATTCACAGATTCCTAAGGAACTGCCACACTAATTTCCATAGTGGCTATACAAGTTTGCAGTTTCACTAGCAATGGATGAGTGTTCTCTAACTCATATCCTTGCCAGCATCAGCTGACATTTGTTTTATTGATTTGGGCCATTCTGACTGGTATAAGATGAAATCTCAAAGTGGTTTTGATTTGCATTTCTCTGATGGCTAGTGATGTTGAACATTTCTTTAAGTGTTTCTCAGCCATTGAGTATCCTGTATTCAGAATTCTCTGTTTAGAATTCTCTGATTGAAATCCAGTTTAAATGATTTTTTCTTGATAACTAGTTTCTTGAGTTATTTATCTATTTTAGGTATTAGTTCTCTATCACTTGTATGTGTAGTTGATAAAAATATTTTCCCATTCTCTAGGCTGCCATTTTGTCCAAATGATGGTGTCCTTTGCCATGCAGAAGATTCTCAGTTTCATTAGGTCCCATTTATTAATTGTTGATCTTAATGTCTGCACTATTGGTGTTCTGTTCAGAAAGTCATTTCTTGTTTCAATGAGTTCAAGGCTAACCCTACTTTCTCTTCTATCAAGTTCAGTGCATCTGATTTTATATTGACATCCTTAATCCATTTGGAGTTGAGTTTTGTGCAGGATGATAAATATGGATCTATTTGGATTCTTCCTCATGTAGCCATCCAATTTCACCAATACCATTTGTTGAAGATGTCTTTCTTACAGTATGTATTTCTGGTTTCTTTGTCAAAAATCAGGTGTCTCCAGCAGTGTGAACTTATATCTGGGTCTTCAATTTGATTTCATTCATCTTCTCTAGGCTTGCATATCATTCTTTTGCAGTATTTTGAAATTACTTTTCCTGAACTAAGAGGAAAAGAATTCTCAATGTACAGAAGAACTTCAAGAATCCTGAACAGTCCATTATGTGGATATGTGTGTATGTATGGTTAAGAAGGTGACTAGAAGCTGCCAAGATTATTCATGGAACAGAGAGAGGTCAGAGCCCATCTTGGGAGAAAAGCCCAGGGGCAGAGTGCCTGAGAGAGGGGAACAACTGTCCAAAGAAAGGACCAAACAATTCATTTAATAGCCACAGACTCACATCTAGAAAAGAATGTCCAGAGGACCCTTTCCAAGAGTGGTTGTACTTCATGGGAGAAAAATAAGGACTAGTTTTTCCAACCTTGTAGGAAACCAACATAAGGTATGTGTTACAAGCCTCACCATCTCAATTGCTCTTTATCATCAGAGGATAGGGGCTTTATATAAAATTATATTTTAAAAAAGACATAGCTCATAATTACTAAATAAAACATTCTGTTCTTCCTCTGCCCCCTTCACTCTCCCATCCCAAACCAATCCACTCCTCAGAGAGGGTAAGACCTCCTATCAGGAGTCAGCAAAGTCTAGCATACTAAATTGAGTCAGGACTGTAGATGTAACCAACCGTCTTATTAAATAAGAAACACCAGAAACAATGTAAAAGAGAAAGCCAAGAGGTCAGAACTCAGAGCTAAAATCTCACCCTTCCTCCTGCTGTGTCCCAGCTTCTCAAAAGAGAGATATTTCCTATGTGTAAGTCGATTTTCCAATCATTCTGCCTTCTCATTGGTTGTAAACCCAAACATGTGACTGCCTGTCTCACTGTCTGAATGTACAGCCCCCTAGGTCTTAAAAGCATATGTCTCCAAATGCTGGCTGTATCCCTGAACACACAGAGATCTATGGGATTAAAGGCATGTGCCACCACCGCCATGCTCTGTCTATGGCTCTAATAGCTCTGACCCCCCGGCAACTTTATTTATTAACATACAATCAAAATCACATTTCAGTACAATTAGAATACCACCACCAGGACCAAGCCTCTCCCCTCTGTGTCAAGGCTGAACAAGGTATCCCACTTTAGGGAATGTGTTCCAAAAACCCATTTCCTTCCTCCCAGGATAAGTCCTGGTCCCACTGTCAGGGGCTCCACAAAAAAAAAAAAAAAAAAAAATCTAGTCACATAATTCTTGCCCACAATTTGAGGGCCTAGTTCAGTCCCATGCCTATTTCCCCAGCTCACAGGGGAGGGAGAACTCGGATTGGTATGTAAAATGAAAAAAAAAAACTAAAAAAAATAATAATTAAAACATTCTATTCTTGAAATATTGTTCCATCCCCTAAGACATCTTTTCACTTGAAATAAAAGCTTTCCAGTGATGCAAGGAACCTAGCCACCTAACTTACCTGAAGCTAGTCAGGTCATGGACCTTGGAAAAGGACCTACAACTTCCACCTTAGTAAACCTGCATAATCCCTAATTACCTTCTGTACATTTATCCTCAAGCCAGCAGATATGTGTAGTTTCCATCCCCATGAAAGAAAATACTCTTTAGAACAGATGGTGACCTTTACAGAAAACTATAATCAATCAAAATGCAGAGAACAGGAGATTGTGTGGTGTCCCAAAGCAACAGATAACAGCTACAATAACTCCTGCATTGTAGCCTCAAGGATCAGTGAGGAAGACAGGGCAGAAAGCCAAGGGAACAGGAAGTTAGCTGTGAGATTGTGTTCTCGAGAAATGTCAGAGATGCTACGCTCATGAAGTCTCATCAACATGGCTACCTAACGAGACCTGAACAATGACAACACCAATGGACATGCTAACGTAGAAGGGAGAAATATGATAGGACCTCATTCATAGACAGACAACAACAGGCAACTGGGAAATACTTAGGTCAGGAGAAATGGTCTTCCCCAAGGAAGAGCTCCCAATTGTTTACCCAGGACACGCTCTGAAATTATATGTAGCAGATAGCATCATGCAGACCGAGCAGGTTGTATTTATACATTCAGATATAAATGTAACAACAATTAATGAGGGCATGAATAGGAAAGAGAACAAAGGCGGGGTACATGGAAGGTTCAGAAAGAGGAAAAGAAAGAGAGGGAGATGATGTAATTATTTTATAATTTCAAATATAAAAAAATTAAAGAAAAAATTATATAACTTTTCACTATACATTCCTCTCCCTATGATACAGAAATCCCTCCCTCTCTCTCTGTGTTTGCATGTGTGTAGTAATTATTATAATCCTCTGTCT
This sequence comes from Peromyscus leucopus, assembly GCF_004664715.2. Lineage (NCBI taxonomy): Eukaryota > Metazoa > Chordata > Mammalia > Rodentia > Cricetidae > Peromyscus > Peromyscus leucopus. The sequence continues at coordinate 17,400,257 of NC_051075.1, forward strand.
CCTACTTCATTGATCAGCAGGTGCAGAACTGTTTCCTGCTTCATCTACCAACTAACCTGGTGTGCTGCATTTTAAAGAGATTTTGACTCTTGTTTACTCATTAAACCCTACCTTTCTTATTACTGAGTGTACCCTACAGAGTCCAGGGACGTCTCCACTCAAGCCTGTGCATACTGTGTCTGTACTGACTCTCAGGATATACCGTTTACTTGACAATTACACCCTGCCATCTGTGGCTGAAATCAGCAGCAATCACACTGGCTTGCTTTTCCCCACATTCATCTGACTTCCCCTGTTTTTTGGGCAGCTATAAATATTTTGGTTTGGGAGTACAGATGTAATTTCTTCAAAGATGAGTTTTTATTAATTTCTGTTTCATGTTTCATTTTTGGAATTTCTTTTCTGATAGGGAATGTGCCAACAAATACTGATTCTGCTGTGTGAGAAGTGGATTATCATTGTTTTCTCTTTTTTAAATACTAACTTTGTTTATCATTTTACAATATATCTATTGTTCACGCAAAATGTTTAACAAAGAAAACCTTTATATTTCTAGATTATATACCTACTCACTCTCCACAGATGTGTTCTGTTTTATATTTTGTTTGAATTGCATTTTTTTTCTAATGGTTTCTTGTGTTGCTGAGTGACATCTTCATAGCTATCTGAAACCAATGATGTAATGGAGTACCTCAACTATAATATTGCTCTTTAAGTAATAGCTTTGGAAATTTGCAATTTTTCTTAAAGGTAAGATAATAGTTCACTCTGTACTCCAGGCTGGCCTGAAATTTCACTATATCAAAGACAGGTCTCAAACTGTGACCACACTTTTGCCTCAGCTTCCCAAATGCTAGCCCCAGACCAAAGATAGTTAACAATTCTAAATTTTAAACTAAAAGTTAAGAATTATCCATTTAAATAATGTTGAATCACATAAGTATACATCATAAATTTATAATTCTGTAACTACTGATTTTGATTTGTCTATTCATATATATATATAGAGAGTGAGATCAAGCAAACACACACACACACACACACACACACGACACACACACACACACAACACACCACACAGGATCAAATCCAGCAGCCAATGCAGTCTTGGTCTTAGTCTTAGACCTGGAAGTAAATTTTCAGCCATAAAAGAACAGCAACTACATCTCTTATTAACAGAGGGAGAACAATTGAATATAATGATTATCAGTGAGCACTACAGCATTCTGCATTTACATGCTCGTGCCCAGCACACAATGCATGTATATGCAGCCCATGAGAAATTCAATGAAAATGGACAGATGCGCACATTTTTCTGCCTGAATAGTACAGTATGAAACGACCTTTTGGAGTCTGCGATGGGATCATTCTTGGTTTGGTTCATTAAGTATCACAGCCATCTTACTTTCCATTTCAGAGCATTTATACATTTACTAATAACCCATTCAAAATATGCCAATTCTACTAATTGCTGGGGATGACGCATGGATATTACATATTCCTGACTGCTATCCATTGCAAGAGCTTAATAGTGTTCTCATTCCATCTTTTGTTTGAACTCAAGTAAATAATTCCTTATATTTTGACAGATGTGTAGACTTATTTTTTATGCTAATCATAGAACCATTTCCTATAATAAAATTTGTACCCTCTTATTTTGTAAAAAAAAAAAAATTATCATCCATCTATTTCACTATTCTATATGCTAGAACTTCAATTTTTGATGATTTTCTTTGTGTGTGTGTGTGTGTGTGTGTGTGTGTGTGTGTGTGTGTGTGTGATGCCCCCAACCCCACGTGCTTTTTATCTTAGATTCCACTTAAGTTGCCTCTCATTCATTTTCTTCATTTTGTGTATATCAAAGCATCCATCTCTGTTCCGCAGTGCTGAAACTCTTTTTTCCTGATACCATTGTCCTGATTCTCGTTGCTCTTACTCTCCTGGCTTCCAGCTTTATGCGCTCAGTCCCCACACTGTCCTGGCTGAGCATGACGCTTAGAGGTCTTAGACAAGAACAGGGATCCATTGCTGAGGATAGTGACCCTATGCCATGTTGCTGTAGGATGCATATTCAGTGTAAAGATCAACAAGGCACTTTACAGGTTACTCAGAGTCAAACTTGCCTCAGGCTTGGCATAGAATTGTGTGTTACTTATGTGTGTTCTGTTGAGGGGATCCAGACACTGATACTTGTGTGACAGACTGTAGTCTTGATCTCAAACTTGGTCATTTGTAGTTACATTATCTGTCTGCTGCTCAGCACGGTACCTGACCATTAGGTGATCAGTAAATAGTTTTAGTCAGTTTTTATCTTAATTTTCTGTCTCAAAGATATGAAGAAAAAATTAAGTGACCATTTATGTTACTCCAAGTCCCTGTTACTAATCCTTCTCTCTCCTGCCCCCTCAGCACCATGGACTCTGACTTTTCTCCTAAGCTCCGTCTTGAGTCCAGGCAAGAAGAACTCTGTTTCAGTTTCACAGGGTCACTGTGCAGGTACTTCGGAGAACCAGGGCATACTGCATCAGTAGCTGTGCTGGGCAGCAAGAAATCAAGAGGAAATGGGTATGGTAGGTAGACATAAATGACCTTAGGTGATCAGGTTTTAGGTCCAAACACCATTTATGTTACTCCTCCCTGTTACTATCTCTCTCTCCTGACACTGACTCCTGAAAATCTAAGGCAAATAACTATTTCTGTGACAGGTACTGGAGAACCAGGGCAACTGCATACAGTAGTGCTGGGGCAGCAAGAATACTTGTGAGAAAGGAAAGTGGGTAGAGAGTAGACATAAATATGGTAGGAGGGAGTCGCTCCTCTCTGACACTTCCTGACTAAAAATTAAAATATGTACTGGATTTATAACTGTGAGAATATCTCAAAGCTATATAGTCAGCACATAAATGATGATTTTCATAACAACACAGTGTTTTTGCATTTTAAATTTTTTTCATGAAGCATATTCTTAGTTCCTTTAGCTATTCTTTAATGAATCAAGTACACAGAGCATATTTCCTCCTTATTAATTTTTCTGATGCAACTTTTCAATTCTTAAATATGACTGTCCCAAATACATCACATTGCCCCAGAGTTCTATCAGGGCACTGAAACGAAAAGGTTTCTTTTGTGTAAACTTTATTGAAAATATGAAAACGACCATGTCTGTCTTGTGATATTTTTATTCATATTTGAATTGAAGAGAAATAAATATTTCATAAGAGTTTTTACAGTTACCTTTCTTATATCCTATTTTTATAACTTGGAGAGTAAGGGATTCATACTTACCTTACATTTCTTGATCTTAAGATTTATTTTGCTGCCTCTGTTCCATCCTGTGAATGTCATTTGAATTTGTAAAAATTAGTTCAAAAACTTCTACCTTGTCATAATCATGGAGGATTTGGAATAGTATGCACAGATGCTTTGGCCTAGGTATAAAGCTCTGGCTCCTTTTTAGCTTAATAAACTGAAGGCAAGTCAATTACCTGGATATCTCCAGTTTTCATGTTTATAAAGTAAGAATACTAATTTTTCTTTTTTTGGGGGTTGGGGGGTTTTGAGATAGGGTTTCTCTGTGTAGTTTTGGTGCCTGTCCTGGATCTCACTCTGTACACCAGGCTGGCCTCAACTCATAGAGTTTCCACCCAGCTCTGCCTCTCCGGGTGCTGGATTAAAGGCATGTGCCACCCACCACCCGCCGATTACTAAATTTCTAATACTGACTACAAGACTAATTGAGATAATACAAAGAATCTACCATATAATACGTTTTTTCATAAATGTTACTGTAGAATTCAGATACACCAATGTGCTACTTTCAGCTCATATCCTAGGAGAGTCAATTGTATCTTTTCCAACTATTCATTTAGTGAAGGCATGGTAGTGGTTGATCACTTGAAGGTGGCAAAAGTGTGTATTGACAACCATAATGAGCAAGTGCTCTACAAGTAAAGGTCTTCTTTTGTTGTTGTTTTCTTGCTTTTTTGTTCTTCTCATGTTCATTTTGTCTGTCAGCTCACAGTATGAACTACTTAATTATAATAAGAGCTTAAATGTGTCTGTACAGCTCTCATGGCATCTAAGAATGAGCATTAGTTCACTTGATTGGTTTGTAAAAATCTTACTGACAAATTCAGTCTATTAGAAATCACATTAGCCAAACTATCATCCCAGCTATTTATATACTTGCCTTTCCAGAGTGCATCTTTTATTTCCAAGTAAGATGGAGACTAGAATCAATCACAGTTTAGGGACAAGTGACTTGTTACAGTTTGGGAAAAGAAAGGGAACATGATTTTTTTCCCCACTCCTTCATTCTATTTCTCTACAGTCCTGAATTGATTAGATCAAGAGCCCAACAAATCTATTCTACCAACAGACACATGACCTTTCTTTTTCTATATAACTGACTCTGAGCTCTGCTGGTTGCTTCCATAATTACATTTTCCTCCATACATACTGGATTGAAGGACTTCTTCCAGAAACACGACAGACGACAGACGCTGCTCTAGTAGAGATGTCATAGAGGGTTCCCAATGACTGCTGCCAGAGCCCTCATTCTCACCAAGGGAGAAAGGCAAAACTGTGGCTCTCAATACAACTCCAAGCAGTTGTTTTGGTCATGGCACAGCCACCAAACAGCTCCAGATACTATGAGAGAACAATGAAAGTTTAATAGGGAGTTTGCCTCTGCTCTCCACAGCCCACAGAATTAAGTCAAGAAAATTCTCCCCACAAAAGGAGCAGGGGCCTATGACAGAAGAAACCATACTGTAAACACCAACGCAAAGTAAAGTCTTGAGCAACCATGGAGCCAAAGACACAGATCGACCAAGGACACAAAAACAATTTTCAAGCTTGTGATCTCATTTTTATCTCTCCACCCAGGTCTCCTTTCCCCAAACAGCTATTCCTTATATCTGCCAAATATTTTCATAATATTTTATTATTCTAGATTTCCATCCAGCCATATATTTTTTTTTTTATTTCTAGAGTAAGATAGGTCATTGTAGCAGGCCAACACTGTCCTCTGTAGTTCCTGCTCCCTTGTCCTTTCTTTTCTTGGTTTTCCTTTCTTTCTCATTTCTCATATCCATTATTGTTTCTGTTACATCTTCAAAAGCGCAAAGCTGACCTTGTTTACCGTATCTGAGTATGTATCCTTACCTCAACTTTTTATTCTATCATTAACCAAAATCTTCACATTCCCATCATCAACTTTTCCATTGCCTTCAATTAGTCTTACTCCAATGAATTTCCTCTTCTCTACTTCCCATCTTATCACCCAGTACTTATCATTTGTGTCATTATGATGGCTTAGCACTTTTCCTTACCACTCAAACTATCATACTCTATTATGCATAGTACTATTTGGTATCCATTTACCCTCAAACAAATAGGTACTTAAAATGTTTGTGCTTTGTGGTAACCTACTATTGTATTATCAGAGTGGATTAATTGCTGGACAGTGACTATTGCAAATAATACTCAACTCACAGAGGTGGACCAGAACACAAGTTGAACAGACAGGTAGATTAGCATAGCTATATAGTAATTCAGTTTCTCTCCCGAACACTACAAACATGTCTGTGAGATGAAGACAAGCAACATGAGTTTAAAAAGCAGCAGCAAAAATAAAAATCCTGACCAATATGCTAACTCCAGATAGGCAAATCCCAGACCTAAAGCCAAGAAGAAAACAAAACAAAAGAAAACAAGAAAACATGTCTTCTCCAAAAATCAAGAACAACATAGCAATTATTCTGAATCAAAATCACATAGATGAATTTTCTGATGTAAAAGTCAAAAGAAGACATATGGCAAAATAATACAAAAAAAAAAAAGACTCAAGTGTTTCCTGTGAGAATCGCAACTGATAAAATAAGGAAGTCAATCTGCTATATCAGAATAGAATTTAATAAAAGAGATAGAAATACTTAAAAAAAAAACAAACTTAAGTGATGATGAAAATTAAAATTAAAATAGGTCAAATAAAATGGATCATATGAAAGGCAGAATATCAGGATATAAGGACAAAATAGAAGAACTAAATCATTTGGTAAATGTCATTTATAATTTAAAAGTGTGAATAAAAAACACAAGAATTTGGAAACTCCATTAAATGACATATAAGAAAAAATATTCATGCGAAGTAAATAGAAAATATGTTTAATAAAATAATATGTTGTCCTCCAAACTTAGAGAATCCAAAGTCCATCCATATTCAAGGTGCACACAGAACACAAAACAGATAGGATGAGAGAAGAGCCCTCTATTATTACAACTAAAACATTAAATATATAAAACAAAGCATATTGAAATCTGAAAAATGTAAGTTCCGATTTAAATACAAAGTAGGCACTTCAAAATAAGTGTTTCTTTTTCAGTTCAAAACATCAGAGCGAAAAAGCTTGGATTGTCTGCCAAACTCTGAAAGACCAAAATTGCCAACTTAGTCTAATATCGGCCATTCAGCTTTTTATTAGACCAATTGGGTGCCTTGGGCAGGAAAGGTGAAAAAATGCACCACATTTTTACATCATTAAACACACAACCTTACATTTTTAAACAAATGCAACATAAACAAATGTAACACACCTTTATACAGTTAAAGTAATATTATGGAGTATAAACAAATCTAACACATCTTTGCTTATTTTAAATAGTATTCCACAAAAACAGATAATCAAGAAGCATGCCTCAATTTTTAAAAATAAACCAGGAGTGGAAATCCTAGACCAGAAAAAGATGGAGAAATGCAGAGAACAGTCATTTTAGGCCATAAGTGGATTTTAAATGACTCTAAAATGCTTGCTGGCTTGATGGCTGTGGCCTAATTATACTACTCATCTACTTTGCTGTTGCTTCCTGACCAGTTCTCCTCTGGAATATTTGACTCTCAGTATCTCTACAGCAACTCTAGTTTCTTATGCTATGCCTCCTATGCCTGGAGTATTTGTACCTAATCCTCTCCTGGGGGTATCACAGTCTTCCTGCTTTCACTCAGTCTACTCACAGGCACTTAGTTTCCCCAATTCTAAACTGAAGGGGTAGAATCTCATTTATCCATCTCATCTTTGCATGTTGAATTTTAAGAGGATGCAAGACAAACTATTTATTCTCTATCTTTCATCATGTAACCAAAATCTTGGTCAAGTGAGATGTAGGTAATTATTTTATGGTAAACGCTTGTTTTATTCAGTATTAAGAGAGGTAAATGATGATAATTCCCCATCACTCCTATTTATCTTCAATTATGTTTCTATAGTTAGAGTCTGAGTTGCCTAATCTGATATGCCCTCAATAGGCTCATGCTTTTAGTGCTTCTTTCCTGCCTAGTGGTATCATTGAAGTGGGGACCTGGAGCCTTTAAAAGTATGGTCTGACTGATGGAAGTGATATCTGCTAGCAGCAATACTTTGGAGGTTGTAGCCTGGCCCCTAATTCTAGCCTTATTCTGTGTCTTGTTTCTCTCTGTGATGTAAACAATTATCTTCTGCACATGCTTTTGCCACCACCAACATGATATCGTACTTAACCACATTGACCCACATGACCACAGATTGAACCCAGTGACACTGAAGACTGAAAAGTTCACTGAATCTCTGTTTTGTCAGGTATCTTCTCAAAGCTAATCCAAAAGTAACTAACACAAATTCCACAGGCCTGGTTACCATTGGGTCAACTTCCTATGCATTCCATTCTTTCAAATATGTCATATGTTCATTAGCTTCCTCTGAAAATTAAGCCCATGTATTTATTTCCCTGTTCAGCAAAATCAGCCTACCATAGAAATATCCCCCTTCTCCCTAAACAACAAAATGGCTGAAAGCATGATATTTGTTTCAAAAATACATAAATGTTTTGAAATTCTGCCCCTAGGAGCAAAAGGTCATCTTATTATATGGCATTTAACTCATTGAATAATGTCAAATCTGAGGAGTGAGTGCTGAAAAGCATCTGAAGTTGGTGAGTATCCTTGATGTTACATAATTGTCTCTTGGCTAAAAGAGAGATTTTCCAAATATTTCCATTTCTATGGATGTGGAATTCTCACAGAGTTTCTATATCTAGAAAAACTTTTGATAGCTCACAATATCTACTGTAACAAGTTATGAGAATGGTGAGCATTTAAGATCTCAAAGAAGGCTAGTATAGAATTAATAAAAAGTTTAAAATGGTATTTTATGTAAATATGTTTATTTGACTATGAAATCTGGCTATCTCGAAGAAGTTTATAGTAAACCAACAAACATATGTGGTTTTGTTTAAGAATAATTCAGTTCAAAAAACATCATCTCTAAAAATGGTAAATAATTCAGAACTCTTAACATGGGTAGGATTTAGAGACCACATTAATATCTCTAACATTAGACTATTGCTTTGATTACATTCACAGTTTGAGTCCTAAGTAATAATTTTGGAATTGCTTGTATTCGTCTGAAATGAATTGATCTCTATCTTGGAGGGATGTGCTGCTTTTTATTCACTATGGTCTCCCTCCCTAACACTTCCTCCCAAGACAGACAAATTTTTTGGTGTTTTTGAAGGGGTTGACTCTTTCCCTTGAACTTCTGGACCACAAATATGTCCATCAACATACCAGGAATTCAAATTAACCCACAGTGAAAGAAGAGTAAATGTACATGAGGTCAGCAGTGTTCACAGTGTGTCTTAAGGTCTGAGTTTTAATGATTTCTGCATGTTTCTAGAACAGAGTCAAGAGTTACCTCTGTTTCTTCTTATCAGCATCTGCAGCTAGCATGACCAGCAGCTAATCCTTTGCTGACCACTACACCCTGTATTCTCTTGAGAATTCCAAATTCTAAAACTTTAGCTACAAGACTCCTGAGGATCTTATGCTCGGTGGGCAAAGGATCTTGTGACCACAGTGGACAGTTTGTGCATGATTTACAACACTTGATGTCTGAGCACAGGATTAAGAGGCATGACTCTGTACTGTGTATCTCAACAGATTTCAACTCAGTACATATTAATTTCTTTTGTCTCTAGACTTTTTAATTTTATGTGCTTGTGTATTTGTTTGCATGTAGATACATGCACTGGATACATGCCAGATGCAGGTAGAAACCCTACAATAAACTGTAGAATGTCTTCCTCCTCTACATACAAAGTCATAAATATCCCATATCTCTGAATATGAATTAGAAGATCACATCTTTAAAGCAGTTTTTAAGCTAAACTAAGATATTGTTGATGAAGGACACTATTCTGATATTACTGCTATTACCAAAAGAAGAGGGTTTTAGGCACCCACCTAGAGGAAGGCAGTATGAGACAAAGAAAGAAATCACCCACCTATCAGCCAAGATCATCTACCAAAGAACTCTTGACAACACCTCAATATCAGGTGTTCAGACTCCACAGTAAGAAAATGAACTTCTAGTATTTAAACTATTTAAACCTTGGTACTTTATTATCATGACATCAGCAGCATATTTTAACTCAGTCTGACTTTCGGTTCTACAAACTATCATAGCAAAAGAGTAAGATTTACTTCACTTTTTAATTGGTTTAAACAAAGAGAAAGAGAAAAACAGAAAAAAAAATAAATGCTAAGACAAAATATGTTAATATGTGAAAATATTTCTACATAATTAAAAGTTTGCCTATAGAATGCAACTGCAAACTCACAAGTACAGAAAGCCAACAAACTTGTCAGACAACTTCAGTAATGACCTTTATATTTTCATTTTTTATCCCAACTTTTTTCTTAACTACTTGGTACAAGTAATTTCATAATTTAACTCCTTTGTTAAATTGCTCAGTTTCTTTAACTGTCTTACACTAACTAATAAAGACTGTATCAGCCTTTTCTTCCATTGTGTTGATACTGTGCTCATTGTCAATCATGATAACACTAGAATTAAATCAGTTTTCCTAAGTAGGACAGAGATTGTGTGTAAAGAGCACAAATCATCTGTTATACTATGGGTGCCTGGAGAAGCTAGGGGCATTCAATTATCTGGTAGCTCATGGTAAGGCATGAGAAATGGGACTGACTGTCCAGTTATATGAAGGATCAAGACCATTAGAAACTTAGCAGCAACCCCAACTCCAGCAGGCATTCCCTGCAAACTCACCTGCCATACCACTGTGGAAGCCAGTAGGCTAACTGCAGATATTCACCTCTCCCCCCACTTCCTCAAATTCAGTTCCCAATAATGGCCCACAGTCCTATAACTGACCACCTGCTGCAGCTCTCCCCATAAACACACACCTCCTCCTCCTTTCTCTAGATCAGCCATATCTTCTCTTTCAAACTTCTTCCCTGTGTATCTTGTCTCAGTGTCCAACTCCAGCAGGCATTCCCTGGGAAACATACAAGCCAAGTCTTCCAGAGAAGCAAGTAGAGCAGATTACATGGTCAATCTTTTCTTATTTTTCTGTCTCATTCTGAAGAAGAAGAAGAAGAAGAAGAAGAAGAAGAAGAAGAAGAAGAAGAAGAAGAAGAAGAAGAAGAAGAAGAAGATCTTGGTGGAATACTTTGCTTTCAATCCTCCCCTCAGTCCTACCCAAGTCTATTCTCATTCTGAAGTGTCAGCTCCTAATACCTAGAAACACATTCTATCCCAATCCTTCAGTGACCACCTCTAGGAGGATCCCAATACAATCCCCTACCATGCAATACATAGCCACTACAGCTTCCTAAGAACCAGAGAGGGCAACAGAATCCAAGGAACAAAACACATACCCAACAATGACAAAATCAGGTATCAGCACTTAGAATTACAACCATTTCAAAATCAGATGTCTAGGTGCCAGCATAAAAACATAAAAACAACCAGGACAAAGGGTCTCCACTAGAACCTAGTAACCCTACTAGAATAGGCCCTGAAAAATGCAACGTAACTTGAATCTAAGACAAATGTCTTAAGATAGCCATTCTGAATATGATAGAAATTCTTGAAGAGGAAATGAATAAATTCATTATAGAAATCTATGAAAAAGAAAGACAAGGGTTGGAAGACAATGAATAAGACAGCTCAAGAACTTAAAGTAGAAAGAACTAACAAAAATGAGGAAAATCTAGATATGCAAAATTTAGGAACTCAAACAGGAACCTTGGAGGCAAGCCTCACCAACAGAATTCAAGAGACAAAAGAGATAAATGGAATTAAATGCAAGATAGAAAAAATGGATAGCTTGGTCAAAGAAAATATTAAATGCAAGGAAGTCTAGACACAAAACATTCAGGAAATTTGCAACATTGTGAAATACCTAGATTTAAGAATAATAATAATAGAGGAAGGATAAAATTCTGAGTCAGAGGCACAGAAAATAGTAATATAACACAGTAATAGAAGAGAAATTCTCTAATCTGAAGAAGGAGATGTCTATAAAGATGTAAGAAGGATAACAAGCACACAACTGACTTGGACAGAAAAGAAATTCCCCTCAGCACAAAATAAACAAAACACTAAACATACAGAACAAAGATAGAATATTAAAAGCTTCAAGGGAAAAAGACCAGGTAACATATAAAGACAGACCTTTTAGAATAACACCTGACTTCTCAGTGAAGACTCTCCAAGTCATAAGGGTCTGTACAAGCATTCTACAAACTAAAAGAGACCACAGATGCCATTCCAGGCTACTGTACTCCATAAAACTCTCAATCACAATACATGGAGACAAAAAGACACTCCATGACAAAATACAAAAACAAAAAAACAAATTTAAGCCATGCAGTGGTGGCACATGTCTTTAATTCCAGCACTCGGGAGAGCAGAGGCAGGCAGGTCTCTATGAGTTCCAGGCCAGCCTGGTCTCCAAAGTGAGTTCCCAGAAGGGCTACACAAAGCTACACAGAGAAACCCTGCCTCAAAAAACCCAAAACCAATCAACCAAACAAACAAAAAACAAATTTATCAATGTCTATCTACAGATCTAATCCCAAAGAGGTATTAGAAAGATAACTTCAACCTGAGGAGGTTCACCACATCCAAGTAAGCAAAAGAAATAAATAATCCTAGATAAGAAGTCAAGAGGGAAAAAATTATAACAAGAATCAACAATCATTAGTCTTTGACATCTCTTAACATCAGTGGTCTCAATATCCAATAAAAAAGACACAACCTAACAGAATGGGTGCAAAAACATGTATTCTTTCTGCTGAAACCAAGAAATATTCCTCAACATCAAGGATAGACATTAACTCAAGCTAAAAGTGTTGGAAAAAGGATAATCTGAGAAAATGGACCTGAGAAAAGAAGCTGGTGTAGTTCATTTTAATATCTGACAAAATATGCTTCAAACCAAAACTAATCAGAAGAGATAGGGGAGAACACTGCATATTCATCAAAGAAAAAACCACCAAGAGGACATTGCAATTTTTAACATCTGTGTACCAAACAAGGACACACCAGTTCATAAAAGAAACACTAGTACAGCTTAAAATCACATATTGACAACCACAAAACTGATAGTGGGAGACTTCAGTAACTCCACCCTCATCAATAGATAGGTCATAAAGAAAAAAAATAGAGAAATGTTTAAGGTAACTAAGTTTTATAAACCAAAATGAACCTAACAGATATTTATAGAATATTTCAACCCAAATGCAAATGCATATACCCTCTTTTCAGCACCTCATGGAACTTTTTACAAAATTGATCACATACTTGGATGCAAATCAAGTCTCATAGATACAACGATAAACTGAAAATTACACCATGCATCATATCCACTTACCATAGATTAAAGCTGGAAATTAACAATAACAGAAACTTTAAAAAGTCATAGAAACTGAACAACTCATTAATGAAGGAAAAATAGGTCAAGAAAGAAATAAAGACTTGGTATAATTGAATTAAAATTAAACACAACATAACTAAACTTATGAGACACAGTGAAGGCAGTTCTAAGAGGAAAGTTCACAGCATTAAGTGCCTACATAAAAATTAATAAATAAAAATTTGGGGAGATCACATATTAGTAACTTAATAAGATAATTCAAAGCTCTAGAACAAAAAGAATAAATCATATCTAAATGAAGTAAATGGCAAGAAATGATCAAACTTAGAGCTTAAAGCAATTAACTAGAAACAAACAATAACAAAGAATCAATAAAACAAACATTTTTTGAGAAAATCATTGCCATTGATAAACATTTAACCAAACTAACTAAAAGGTGGATACAGAAGATCCAATTTAACCAAATTAGAGATGACAATAGGGACATAACAACACATACAATAGAAAATCTAAAGGACATACTTTAAGAACCTATACTCCACTAAATTAGAAAGCCAAAAAAAATGATGGATAACTAATCCATACCACCTACCAAAGTAAAGTAAGATCAGATAATCAATATCAATAGACCTATAACACCAGTGAGATAGAAACGGGAATTAAAAGTCTACTAACCAAAAATAAAAGGCCAGGGGCAGTTGGTTTTAGGGAAGAATTCTACCAGACTTTCAAAGAAGAGTTAATGTCAATGCTTCTCAAATTAATTCTATAAATTCAAAACAAAGCTACAATACCCCAATTTATTTTATGAAGACACCATTACACTGATACGTAAACCACATGAAGATCCAACAAATGAAGATAATTACAGACCAATTTCCTTCATGAACGTAGATGCAAAAATTCTCAATAAAATACTTGCAAACTGAACTCAAGAATACTTGAACAAGATCATCTTCATGATCAAGTAGGCTTCATCTCAGAGATGCAGGGCGAGTTCAACATACATAAATCAATAAATGTAATCTAGTACATTAAAAAAAAAAAGCCTGAAAGACAAAAATCACATTATCACCTCACTGGATGTGGACTATGTGCATGCCCCATGCTTGTAGAGGCCAGGGGAGGGCATTGCATCTTAAGGACCTGGAGTTACAAATGTTTGTGAGCTGACACGGAGGCTGGCAGTCGAACCTAGATCCTCTGGAAAAATATGCAGTGCTTTTTAACTGCTGAGGCAACCTCTCTCTGGCCCAGAGAAGCTAGTTTTAAAATACAAATTGTTTGGCACCCATGAAGGATTTTGTCATTTAACTCATTTACCTGTTTGGTGGCAGTCACTAAAATAACGGAGCAGCTTCTGAGAATACTGTAGTTAGAAATATGATTGTTTCACTTCTTCACTTTAATTAGAATATCAAAATATGTCTATACAACAGAAGGATAGGAGAGTCAACAAGGACAGTTCCTGATTCCTTGTGTGTGTGTGTGGGGGGGGGAGCTGTAGACATTGACTGTTTTTTCAGAATGCTAGGAATTAGCTTAAGTGGCAAGTAGAAAGCAATCAGCAGAGGTTCCAATGAAGGCTGTTATCCTCACAAGTTACAGTCCCAGTACTGTTAATGTGTGAATCTGGAAGATTCCTCTCTGTTGTCAGAGGCAGGCAGTGAAACTTGGAAAGGTCTGGCCTAGTAGGATCCTTTGGGTCTTTGGGGGTGTAGCCTGAAAGGAGATTGTGGGACACCAGACCTCTCTTTTCTTCCCCTGTCTTTGTCCTCTAGCTGTGATATATACGGAATTATTTTATATGCTTCTATCACCAGGTGTTGTTACAAGCCCTAGGCAATATGCTACTGGTTGTGCTCTGAAATTGTGAATCCAAATAAAACTTTCCTCTTAAGAGAAAGAATGAAAAACAGACACAGAGAAAGACTAAAAGGAAGGAGAAAAGTCTGAGTTAGCAATATAGTTCATAAGATAGCATCTTATATGGGCTCAAAATTTCACACATTAATTAACTCTAAGATTTTTGAAAACATATGCTACTTTTTTTATTTACCTGCCTGTATGCTGCAGTTTCTCTCTCACTAGACAATGAAGTATGAATCACATGCTTCTGAAAGTGACACACAAATGTTTGTCGCTTTCTTCTTTAAAACAACACTTTTCATGTTAACAATACACATTGCAGTTAAATGTGATTCCCAATGCCTTTCCTCTCTGTGTAATCTCCTAACTTACTTGGTAGGCAGATTTTGGCAAAAGCTGGTAAGTCAATTTGATGTAGAACAAGCTCCAGTTGAAGTGTGATCTCTGAGATGCCCTTTTCCTTTCTTGGGAGGTGACAGCCTGTTTTTTACCTACACATTCTTTTTTTCCCTGCTCTAATGGAAAATATGTGACTGCTGAAACACTAAGGTGGCATTTTATTGGCTCTATCTGTGGGTGGTCTCCTATTCTGGCATTTGACTCATGTTTCTTATTTGAATGGACTTTACTCTGGGACCTCTCAGGATTAGAAGCAAAAGACAGATCATGCTAGTTGAGACAGGAAGGCTTCCACACAACCTTCTTTAAGTTTATGTGGAAACTAAAAGAGCACTGTGGTGTGAAACCAGCCATGAAAATTTTCTCTGGCATCTCCTCATGGCATTTTATCATTTCAGACCTATTCCTGGAAGTATCCTGTTTAATCATTGCACTTTTCTAAGAAAACATAAAATATTCTCAGTCTACATGTGGATTAATGCAAAAGTAAGCACAATTCATCTTACTTCTTTGTCCTCTGAGACAATAACCTTCTTCCCACCACTTGTCTCTTTTCTTCAATTCACCATCTCTTGCTGGAAAGTCAGAAAACATGTTTCTTCTACTACACTATGTTTGCTCTCCTTTCAAGAATCTTCCACCTTTCCTTCATCTAGTGGATGAATGAACTCTTTATCTCACCTTCTGTATCCTGGCAACTATGCTGCAATACTGACCTGGTCATTTAAATACCTTAAACATATTTTTATCCTATTGCCTTTGTGGCCAGGAACTCAGTTTCCAAAGTTTTAGATGACTTAGCCTGTAGTTTAACCTTGTTATGGAGTTATCTGAAACTGCACTTTTAGGTTGTCTCTTCAGGTCACTTTCAAGCTTGTGTTGCTATTTGATTCTTCATCACAACATGCAATTCACTATTTGTCTGCTATACGTCTCCCTTACAGTAATGAACACCTATAAGCATCACTGGGGCAAATAAAATTGGCCATGCTCATCAACTTATCTTCAGTAGGTGCAAGGGAGTATGGGACATCAGGATATTAAATAATTATCTATGGAGTGTCTGAAGACTTGACTTATAAAAACACATTGTTCTTGGTGTTATTTGAAACACTTGTGAAGAATAACTTTTTGATCTTCAAATTGTAGTGATCTATAAGGCAAGAATATTTACAAGTTCTAAAATTAGAAATTAATAAATTTGAATTAGTAAAATTCAAAGGAATTTTCTGTTTAAAAACTGTAATAAGATGTACTTGCCAGGTATGGTGGTACACTTTTAATCCCAACACTTGGGAGGCAGAAGCAGGCAGGTTTCTTTGAGTTCAAGGCATCCTGGTCTACAAACTGATTTCCAGGACAGCTAGGGCTATTACTCAGAGAAACCCCATCTTAAAAAACAAAACAACAAAAAGATATACTTTACTGATGGCCTCCATTTAAGTCACATTTTTCAATTTAATTTGGGTAAGCATTTCACATTAATGTCATCTGTAAAAACACCACTTATGCCCTAAGAGAAATTTAAAATACTCTAGAATTTGTTTTTAAGAAAAATGGAAAAAAGTCCCCATAATTACTTTGAAAATATCTGATGCTCCATATACATGGCAGTATTTCTACTTATTCTCTCAATTCCTCTCACTCACCATGTCTAAATTATTCATTCCTAAAATTGTCTAGAGAATCTTCTCAGCTAATCTTGTCTGTCATTTAACAATACCATTACTTTTCTTGAGGTCATTCTGGGTTGGTTGGTTTTGGATATTTTTGTGAACCTACTAGTTACTTCTCTGTTGCTGTGATAAAGCACAATGATCAATGCAACTTATAATGAAAGTGTTATTTGGAATATAGTTTGAGAGGGTTAGAGTCCAAAATGTCCCAAGTGAAGGCATGGTGGGGGGAAGAGCTGAGAGCTCACATTTCAAACTGCAAGCAGGAGGTAGAGGGCAGACTAGGACTGGCAGGAGGCCTTAGAAAGCTCAAAGCCAGCCTCCATGGCAAACCTCCTCCAATAAGGCCACACCTCCCTATCTCTCCCAAAGAGGTCTACCAACTTGCAACCAATTATTCAAGCCTATGTGCCTATGGGGCCATTCTCATTCAAACCACCACAGTGTAAAAATATCTTTATACCAATAAACCCAATCTCACATGGTTTCATTTGTTATAAGTTAGGCTTATTATTCTTCTAATATCTTGAGTTAGAAAACTGGTTCATTACTCTATTCATTTCATTCCATTTAAGTTTATAACGGGGATGATACAAAGGATATGATAGTATTTGTTTAGTTTTCCTACTGCAAGGCTTGTCTCTTTCTCTTTTCCATGTTTTGCACTTTGGAAACGTGGTGGTTTGAACAGGTATGGCTCCCTTAAACTCACGTGTTTGAATGCTTAGCACATAGGGAGTCACATATTAGGAGGTATTGTCTTTGTTGGAGGAAGCGTGTCACTGTGGAGGTGGGCTTTGAGGTCTAATATATAATCAAGCCATGCCAAGTGTGACAGTTCATTTCCTGTTGCCTGCAGATCAAGATGTAGAGCTGCAAATTACCTCTCCACCACCAACCAGCCTGCATGTTGCCATGCTTACTGCCATGACGATAATGGACTAAACCTCTGAACTGTAAGTCAACGCCAATGAAATGGTTTCCTTTATAAGAGCTTTCGTGGTCATGGTGTCTCCTCACAGCAATAGAAACCCTAACTAAGACAGGAAGGAAACAGAACCCTTTGCTCAGCTGCTTCTCTGAATATAGAATTTGGATTACCATCTTATCTGAAGTTAGTCTCTGAGGCTCTTTTTTATGTCTTTCTCAAATGTGTGCTCCCATTTTAATTTTCTTTTCTTTTTCTTTCTCTCTTTTTTTTTGTTTTTTGTTTTTTGTTTTTCGAGACAGGATTTATCTGTGTAGCTTTGCGCCTTTCCTGGAACTCACTTGGTAGCCCAGGCTGGCCTGGAACTCACAGAGATCCGCCTGCCTCTGCCTCTCGAGTGCTGGGATTAAAGGCGTGCGCCGCCGCCGCCGCCGCCGCCGCCGCCGGCCGCCGCCGCTGCCACCACCACCCCGGCTTCCCATTTTAATTTTCATCATAACACTTGCCAGTATCTAAAAATACATAAGAATTTGCCATCTGTTCATGATCTGTTCATAGTGTGTCTATCCTATTATTGTTTCACAATAAAATCATTGAAGGCAAAATGATGCCCCCACAATGCAACTAATATTTTCTAGTTAAGTGTGATGTTTCCGAAAGTAGTTTTAGAGGTAACTTGTTTACAGTTTACTTGTTTCTCAATATTCCACCTTAGATTTTTATTTAGTAACAAAGCTGCCAGTAACACTTATGCTGGATTTTACAAGAATAAGTGTAAATTCAAATTCATTACAAAAGATCAAAAGGTGAATGTTAGATAAAATGCTAAGACTATGTTTAGCTTTTTAGGAAATTGTCAAACTCTTAAAGAGTCAGTAACCGTCTTGTATTTCCACAGATTGAGAAAAATTCATTTTGTACATATTTTCTGTATTTATTTATCTTTTTATTTTTGTATCAATCTAATAGTGGAAATTCTTTCACTAATTTTCAGCTAATTCTGATTTTTATATTATTCTCAATTTGCCTCATCTACTGGTTATAGTGAGAGGTACATTTCTGATGTGTTGTCCACTTCCAAGTGATCACTGATCATTTTTTGAGTTTCTTTTTAATTGTTAAAACTGTTTGTTTAATTTTCTTTTTTTTTTTGCTAAGAAAAAATTTTAAATTCATTTTCACATACCATTCAAAGATCCCCCTCTTCTCTCCTCCCGCCCTTCCAGCCACACCCACCCAACCCACTCCCCATCCCCTCCTACAAGAAGGTGAGACCTCCCATGGGGAGGCACATTTTGTAAAGGCAGGTCCAAGCCCCTTTCCTTGAGGCAGCCTCAAGACGGTGCAAGGTGTCCCATCATAGGTAGTGGGTTCCAAAAAGCCTGCTCATGCACCAGGGATGGATGGAAGCAAGAGGTGCTTGCTGTGGATATTGTTCTATATAAATAAAACACTGATGGCCAATGACCAGGCAGGAGGTAGGTGGGACAAGGAGAGAGGAGAATTCTGGGAAGCGGAAGGCTGGGGGTGAGAGACTGCAGCCACCGCCAGGACAAGCAGCATGTAGAGACTCTGGTAAGCCACCAGCCACGTGGCAAGGTATAGATTTATAGAAATGGGTTAATTTAAGATAAAAGAACAGTTAGCAAGAAGCCTGCCATGGCCATACAGTTTATAAGTGATATAAGCGTCTGAGTGATTATTTTATAAGTGGATTGTGGGACTGCGGGGCTTGGGGAACCTGGAGAGAAGCCCTCCAGCTACAAATGGCGCCCAAAGTCTCGAGTTTCCACCTTAAACTTGAGAATATTTAATAACCAATTCTAAACAGAGCCAAAACCAGGTTCCTGCTTCTTGTCTCATATGAGCAGGTAGACGCCGCAAAACGCAGGTTTGAACACTGGCGGGTTCCTGGCGAGTGTGTTTGACCGGCAGTATGGCGGGAATGAGGGGTCTGCCAGAGGCACATTATGCTGTGTAGTAGATTTAGTCTTTACTAGTATTTTTTTTAAAAAAAGGTTTCTGGGCTACATGCTGCTTTGATAAAAGCTTAGACCCACTATTTCTGAGACTTGATGACTCCCAGAGCTGGCGGAAAACGTACCACTGCCATGTTGGGAAGCTGAAGTGGGCGGAGCCAGCAGCCACAGCGCTGTTTCAGGCTTAGAAGGATGCAGTTTAAAGCAATAGGCTCACAAAAAGACTGATTCAGATAACATCGTTTACAATGTGTGTAAAATATACGTAGGCTTGAAAGAGACAAAAAATTAATGTAAAAAGACACGTAAAGATGAATATTACACAGACAATCTGGATTGTGTTGTCTTTGGTATTTTTAACTGCAAAAAAACATTTGATCAAAAAAGATGTTGAATTAAACCAATATGTATATTTTAAAGGTAACTTGACTTCAAAATTTGGATTTAAGGATATGTTGCTTTGGAAAAGAGGTTCTGCTTTTGTTTCCACAGAAAGCCAGAGGCTATGGATTTGTTCCAGATTGAGATACATCAGGTTTCACCAGCCAAGACCCCCTGAAAGGTCTCCGATGACACCATGGCCCAGATGATCCAACATCCAGAGCGGTTTCAAGGCAACTGGTTTGAACAATACAGCCTCACGGACTACCCCATAGGTCTAAAATTTTCTTTGCATCCCCATAAGATACAGCGCCCCCTCCAGCAGGAAGTAGTAAGACATGCTACGCCCAAATTCCCAAATATACCAAGCTGGCTTTAGAGGTAGAATTGGCTCATTCCCCCTCTAAACCCAGACATATTGCTTTAAAAAAAAAAAATGGTTAAGAGATTCTTGTGTCCCAAATCAGAAGAGCCCTCTGGTGTGGGACAGAGAGAAACCAATATTTTTATTTAAAACAGGTTGATTATAAATGTGATCTCTTTCTAAAAAAGAAAAGGGGATATAATATAGATATATAAGAGGATATGGAGATGATAAGATAAAAGGGTAGATTAATGAACCTACTTTTAAAGAACAACTTGTTTAAAATGTTTTACATTGGTATAGATTTTAGTTTATGTTTAAAATGTTTTACATTGGTAAAAATTTTAGTTTATTAATACAAACTTAAAGTTAATTTTGTTATACTGTATATATATATATTTCTATTCTTGTTTGAGGTATTATGTTTAACTCATTTAAAATTGTAATGGATGATTAAAAATAGATTAATAATCAGTCATCTATGATAATCATATTTGTAGCCATGTTAGTTAAGTCTTCTAGGTATACATAGATATATTTCAGATAGATAGGTAATCTTCAAACACTTCATAGACCTAGAGAATATGGCATTTAAATAACTTAAAATTCTGTTGATGTGAGACACAATTGCTCCTGGCTGCACCAATTGATCCCGAGAGAATGTTGGGCTTCTAAGACATTTCCATTTGGAAGTTTGTCTTTTTGGCACAAAATGGCCTACTGGGCAAAGAACTGCCCTTGCCTTGACGGCTGACAGTACAAATGCAATGCTGTCCTTTCTGGACAAGCGGGACACAAGGAAAGCGACCACTGTACTCTGCCAAGACAGGGTAAGATGGTCTTTCAGAATTCCTGCTTCTGAAAATGGTCTGTCAGATACTCTAGGCCTGTAGCCAATTTGAATGCACCAACAATGCTGAGAAACATCAGGTGATTGTCCAGGCTGCCAGCTGTCTTGGTCTACTCTTGCAAGATTCCCGAAGTTGCTTGCATCCGTCTACCATTTCTCAGGTACCATTATGTTCCTTCTCAGGTCTTTGATGTGGTTGAAAACTAGATAGTTGTAATTTCCTCAGTTATGATAAAAGATAAGTTAGATATAAAACCTTAGACTCACAAATATAAGATAGATAGGACATCTTCTTTAATATTGTAACTATAATTCTTGCTCGGTAATTGTTTTGTTATATGTAATTTTACCATGTTAAAGTTAAAATCTTCCTTTTTAAAAAAAAGAAAAAAGGGGAAGTGCTGTGGATATTGTTCTATATAAATAAAACACTGATGGCCAATGACCAGGCAGGAGGTAGGTGGGACAAGGAGAGAGGAGAATTCTGGGAAGCGGAAGGCTGGGGGAGAGAGACTGCAGCCACCGCCAGGACAAGCAGCATGTAGAGACTCTGGTAAGCCACCAGCCACGTGGCAAGGTATAGATTTATAGAAATGGGTTAATTTAAGATAAAAGAACAGTTAGCAAGAAGCCTGCCACGGCCATACAGTTTATAAGTGATATAAGCGTCTGAGTGATTATTTTATAAGTGGATTGTGGGACTGCGGGGCTTGGGGAACCTGGAGAGAAGCTGTTTACATGTGTTTTATTTCTGAGGTCCTCATCAAACATGTTGCATATACTCCTGTTTGCATGCGCTACCTTTCTTACTCTCACTAGTTTTCTTCACAGAGTAAATGTTTTAATTTCAATAAAGTTCATTAAATTCTGTCTAATTTACATCAAAAGTCCATTAAGAAATATAAACATTACACACCACAATCCTTTTCTATTTTTTTCTCCTAGAAACTTTTCAGTTTTGTGTCTTATATTTAGGCACAATCTTTTGTTTTGCTTTATACCACAGAGGCTACCTGTTTCTGGATCAGTGTCTAATTGTCCAGACACCCTCCAGGAAAGAACACCTTTTCCAATTGATTGTTTTAGCTCTTTTGTTAGAGGTTTTCTTCCTTCTGGGTCCACTATTGATTCCCATTTGGTGTCCCTTTTGTGTCTCATAATGTATGTGTGTTGTCTTTCAAAAATGGAATGCCTTCTTCATAACTGCAATTTCATCACGTGCACACACACACATACACACATAACACACACACATACACAACACACACATATACATACACAACACACATACATACACATACACAATACACACACAACACACACACATACACATATACAACACACACATATACATACACAACACACACATATACATACACAACACACACATACACATACACAACACACACATACACATACACAGCACACACAACACACACACATACACAACACACACATATACAACACACACAACATGCAGAACACACATACACAGCACACACACATACACACAACACAAACACATACACATACACAGCACACACACACAACATGCACAACACACACATACGCACATACACACACATACACGCACACGCACGCAAAAAAAAAATGAGGCTTCCATCTGCTTTTCTTTCTATTTTTCAGAATTACATTGATGATTCTGTATCTCTTTCATTCAAAATTTGTTACTAGTTTGTTGCTATTTGTGATTAGGTTTTTTTTTTTAACTGAACATCTGAAAAGTGCTGAAACTGTTACTGTTAATTTTTCAGTATGGTTATAAAATAAATACCTTACAGAAAAAGAAGGAAATGTTTTGGTTTTGTTGTTGTTGTTGTTTTGTTTGGGGGTTTGATTGATTAATTGACTGATTGATTGCCTCACAGTTTCAGAGGCTCCATTCCATGATTGCTCACTCCATGTGCTTGGGCAGAATATGGTGGTATCAGGAGCACGCAGAAAGGAGAGACATTTACTTTGTGGCTGGATAAGAACCAGAAGACATGGCCGGAAAGGATGAAGGATACTATACCCCAAGTGCTCACTCACCTTTTGTGACTTACTTCATTCAACTTGGCTCCACTTCCAAATATTTCTAAAACCTTTCAAAATACCATCACCATCTAGGCACCATGCTTTTAACACATGTACTTCATAGCCAAACTAACACAATCACTAAATTTATGAGACAAATTAAGAAGTGGCATTTCTACAGTGTTGTGGCTTTGAGTTCAAGATACAAAATATCTTCTTACTTATATAGAACTTGAATTTTGTCTTTCAGCATTTTATGATTTGACAGTGTACACTTCCATTCATGGTATTAATGAACTAGTGATTTCTGAGTGATATTTTCCACCCATATGTTCTACATTCAGTGGGGGCCCTGTGTCTCTAACCACCTTGCATTTTCACATTAATCACTTAACATAAATTGAAAACCAATGCAGATTATCAACTAAGAAATTTACCATACTGTCTTCCCTGTATTCTTCATAATTTAATAATTTTATCTAACACATATATCAAACTGATAAGTCTATTACTAATCACATAGCAGCCATCTGTCTCAAATGCAAGGGGACTAGGGGTTATTAAAGTGCAATGAAGAGTTTTCATATTGCTTTTTATTTTTGAAGTGAGTACTCTGATGGGAACAAAAAGGATTAATTTCACAATAGAAAATGCACCATTGTGTATGAAGTAAATTCTCAGTTAACTGTGTAATGGCTTCCCATAATTTCTTAAATTAAGTTCATGCTTTGATAGACTAATACACTTGCTGTAAAATGATAAGCAACATTATTGACCATGCCGCAATATAAAGTAAATCATAGAATCAAAATTATTTCATTGAAACACAAAACAGTACAAGTGAAGACAGAAAAGAAATGTGATACACTGAGGGAAAGTGAGCCATTCTTGGAGCTGTAAGGTCACTTGTGGAATTCTTAGTGGTTGAAAGAACGTCAGAACGTGGGGGTTTTCATCAGTTTTGTCCAACAAGCTTGTAGAATTATACGTTCTGATTCAACGTTTATTGCTAAGGGACATTGGGAATGGATTCCATTTTATGATTCTGGTTATCAGTACAGACTTGTCATTTTCGTCAGCTACACATTTTGTCTGCAGTCTTCACAGTCTCGCATCGCTGTTATCTCCCTAGCCTGTTGTCATAGGCCACTGGTCTAGCAGAAAGCCCACTATCAATCTAAACACAATAACAAAGAGCAGATTACAAAAGAGAAAGATAATTGTCCCAGACATTTTCTTGAGTTTCATTCCCAAAGGCTCCAGACTCAAATATTTCCTAAGTCCATTAGCCAACCCCATGTTGTAAAGCTTGCCGTATCAGCATCCTAATCTAATCTGCAGATAAAAATATGTCCTCTGTAGAGACTTCCAGTATTCTAACTTCCCTTTGACTCTTTTTCCTGAGTGTCCTTTATCAATAAAGGAATATCTTGTTAAACTAATTAATTCTTTTCCACGTGAGCTAAGAATGTTATCAACAGGCAGGCCCATGGAATTCAAATGGCAATTTGTTCCTTTGTGAGACAGGCCTTGAGGTATCATTGAAAGTTTCATATGTTTCCATATTTATTCCCTCCAAATGTACTGTGCATTAACTTCTAAGAACAGAATTTAATCATAAGTGTGTAGCATTTCTTAACATGGTAAATGAAAGTCTCACTGTAAAGTTTATTATAAATTGTTTCAAACATGGTTTTATATTTTAGCAGTGCAGCATGAGAGAATATTCCATATTAGTCCTACATGAAAAATGTTATTATAAAACATGATTTCTTTTCACTCATTTTTTTTCAGTTATTATGTTGGTAAGGTTACACCTGCTTTCCTCTAGTGAAGAAAATTAGAAATGTCTTCCTTAATATCCATCTATAACCACAGCTGGCCCTCTCATCTGATGAATATGACAGCATATGTGGAAGAAAAATGCCTGGTGAGTGCACAAGACAAAGCCACACTCGCTTTTCCTCTGCTTATGTTGTTTGGTTCCAGGTTTATTCACAGTAGTTTATGAACCATAAGATCCTTGGTGTATAAAGCAGCTTCACAACCTTCTAGTTACTAACAGGAATTGTCATTTTATTTGAATCTAGGGGAGTAAAGTTTCCTTTGTCAGATTTTGGTGTCGAGAATGATCTTGATGGGAAAGGATAAAGAAAACATATAGCATATTATATATACTTTCAGGGACAAAATTGGAATTCCCTTCATGGTATTGATAGACTAGTGATTCATAAGAGAAATTTTTGATCAAATATTAAGTATAACTTTTATTAAAAAAACCATGGAAAGAATAAGTCAATTATAAATGGAAGTTATAAACCATTTTAAAGAAGATGTCAAAAGAAGAAGAGAGAAAAATGTTTTCAAGTAAGAATAATATTTATATTCTGGGTATTCAGCTTTAGATGTCAGACCAAAGGGTCACCTTCTCCATGCTGGAATTGACTTATCTTAGTAAGACCTGGAATGAATAAAGAGGCAGACAATTTAATGGGGGAAAGATTTAAGATGAAAGATTAAAATAAGCCATAACTATGTCAATTAATTTTACAAACAATAAATCTTTCACAGACATTGGAGTAATTTTATATTACTGAATTTACACCCATTAAAATGGCAATAGAATACAGACTGCCTCTTCCTGTTCTGTTTTTCAAGATGTTTACAGGAGCCAAATACCATTCCATTCCTTAATGTAGAGACTTTTCTCAGAGGCAAGCAACCTACCCTGTTTTGGAAAATGCTCTTTAATCAGGGACTGGAGAGCACGATAGTTTGGGGCTCCAAGGCTGGAAGTTCTGTACTAATGCGCCCACTTTATGCTTCGATAGTGGGGCACCCACCTACCAAACAAAGACAGGAGCTCATCCTCATAGTGACTGAGATTCACAAATGAAGATCCCTGCAGGGGTTTACATTATTATTCTGAAGTTGAAGAGTAACATGAAGACAGTCCTAAGAACAATAAAAAATAGTCTCCATGATTAAGATGAAGCAGACACAAACCTGAAGACTTGACAGTATACGGGACTTCACATTTTTACTTTTGTTACTTGACAATTAAAGCAAATTAATGCACTTGGATTTACTAGTCTCCAGAGCCCCTTATATTTCCACAGTACTTCAAATGAATTAACAACCTTCCAATTCACACTGTCACATAAGGCTTTGGATAGCAAAACTCTACCAAAACAAACCAGGACAACTAATTGGGAAACTCTCACAGTACTGTCAACACAAAATGATACATTGACAGTATCAACAGTTAGTGGGAAAGGATGACAAATGCTGATTAGGGTGTTGTACTTAGTAACACATTCATGATGCCCATGTTTTCAAGAGTAGTGAACAATGAAATCTGTTCAGAGTTGTCCACAAAAAAATAGACGGTTTTCAAAAAAATAATAATAAGTTTATGTAGCCAAGCTGGAAGCTACCTGTATACTTCATCTATCTGGCTTTGTAATGCAGGAGGCTATCGTAAGAGTTCATGAAGAATGATGAGAGCATATAAACATTTCAAGATGTACATTTTTGTAGCCAATGCATAAACATTATTACTGTATTCTTACTTTTTCTCATTAAGCTAATGTTTATAAACCAATGTAACAAACCAAATGCCTAAAAATGGAGAAGATAAATGGTTCCCTGAAGACCAAAATGGCGTCCTCAATGTTGCAATTTATATGTGATTTTGCTCTCATTTCTGTTCTCTGTCCTACCCCACTGTATTTGCCTGCAAACTGCAAATACCCTTCACGAATATTAAAGGCACATTGATTTCAAACTTTTCAGTGTTTTTTTTTTTTGTCCACTAACATGCTTTTTCTGTCTTCAATTATAAATTTGAAAACAGTTCAAAGGAAAAAAAAGATTTTCTTTGAAAAGAAAAAGTCTATGAAGAGACAAAAGGAAATGATCAAAGTCATTGCTCCTGATACATTGCCATGAGTGATTAACTCAGAATGTTTCTTTTAATATCATTTGTGAGGAGTAATGGTTTTTATATCTTTTACTCTTCCTTTCCAATTCCTCAGTTTCAGATTGGATCAACTAGTGGAACAGGAGGCAGCTGTTTAGGCTAATTTATGTAAATCTGGAAAGACTTTTTCCATCCATCCTTCAGAGGAATACATGCACATCTGCTAATTTCCCCTTTCGCTTCAAAATCTTATGTGGATATTTCCTCTTCATTTACCTTCTCACCCAAGAACAGATGTTAAATGCTTTAAAGAATTAAGATTATTATAAAATCATGGTTTACTGCTATTTTAGCAAGGCAGAGATGCCAAGCTTATAGTGATATTGGTGCCTTTTTGAGCAAATCCCTTTGCTGCTGAACTCAGGGGAAAACATTCAGAAGGAAGAGATCTCCAAGCAACTGTGCCATCTGTGTAAGAATATTAGCCCTTTGATATTTGTGTTGAGTATTATAAGATGGTAGTGCCCAAGAAATCATATTTACTTCCATGTCATTCTGATGTTTGCACTAATACTGATTTTGTAACACAGTCCCACTCAGGACATAAATATTTTCAGCAACATTTATGAAAATATTTATGATAATATTAACTATTTGTTATATTTATTAAAGCTACACTAAATAATTATAGTGTGCTTTTTACCTGGTATATATAAATGCATTCTGTTTTCTGTGATAAATTTAGAAATGTGCCTATTAGTTGTACAGTGTGATAATATACTAGGGTAAAAATATAAAGTTATTACTTCCAGAACCTTGATGACTGCTAACTCCACATCAACAGTATGTCTGGAGAAGTGACCATTATGAAGATGACTTGGAATTGGTGCTGGGTGAATTCCTAGTGGTCTAGTAACTCCAAATTGGAAGGGTAGTAATCATTTAGGTCACCACTCAAGCATTAGGCACATGCTTATTTCCTGTTTCCAGGACACAGAGTAGCTTAGTACTTGACTTCTGTCTGGAAATTTAAAGCCAACAGACACACTAGCTTGGGATGTATGTCAAACATGAAATTCAGCTGAGAAACGGGCCCATATTTGTGCTGGACTGGGTAAATACTGCTTGTGTCTTTCTGGGGATATTTAGGAGAAGAGCAAATTAGTTGCAAGTAGAGGTGCCATATATTCTGCTTATAGATGAACTAAAAACAAATGCCCTTTAGGTTTCAGAAAGTTGGGGACAGATAACAACTTAGAATTTGAGAAGGAGGTAGGTAGAAAACAGACAAGAGCCAGACTCTTGACATTTTCTCTACTCAGATCTTTCCCAAGGCTGACTCCACCTGGGCAGAAAAGTCTATGATTAAGACCGTTTTAATTAAAAATAATTGCTAATATTTGAAACTGGACATTCTATTGAACCAATACTACAAATGAAAGGGATGTTGCAATAATCTATCCTGTAAAGACATTGATCGCTCTCTACTTTAGATACATATTAGGATCACTTTAGAAGTATTTCTTTTTAATCCAAAGATAGAATATGAGATGATGCATGCCAGCACTCTGTTTCAGCATTTATCATGATAATTATGAATACAACTTAAATATAAATATAAATGCTATCAACCTAAATTAGCAAAAAGCTTCTGTGGATAATGTTTGTAACCTTTGTTTCTCAGATTTTAATTTATGCCATGACATCACCACTTACTTCACTTGTATGAAAATGGTTTAATTAAATAAGCAGTGGAGTTAAATTAGCTTATTAGGTAACTAAGAATGAAGGTGCTATCTGGATTACTACTGTATATTATTCAGAGAAACTCACTGCTTTTTAATGATAACAAAATAATATGCTATTGTGCAGGGTTATCCTTTTAGCCACACAACATTATCTTAACATTATCTTGGGATTTTATCTGTGTCCACTTGTGAAAAAAGGACTTTCCAGTTGGGTTTGATGATAGTTCACATCTTATTTGGTATCCAGCTGCTCCTCCTGTTGTGTGCAACACTGCTCTAACTACATGCACACATAGCCTCAGGCAGGGGAAAGAGTGTAAGTGTGTGTGTGTGTGTGTGTGTGTGTGTGTGTGTGTGTGTGTGTGTGTGTGTATTCCAGGGTACAGACTAACAGGAAAGTATTTGTTCAAATCATTATAAAGTGACTTTCTGGAAGAGAGAAGGGGAGGTGGTATCAGCCAAACAAAGGTTCCAGCTTTTGGTGTGGATTCCATCATTTCATGTGGACATTGTCTTTGGGAAAGAGGAACATAAGAACTACCAAGTTCTTATGAATCTCTTTTTGGATAATTTGCAGAATTATTTTGGTCCATGGATCTCATATTTTATGAGGAGGGGAAATTATATGCAAAATGCATATATAGACACGTATGTCTATCTACATTTAGGCTATATACAAGTTTACAAGACAGGCAGCACCCACTTCCTTACTTTGCTGAGAGCAGCCTCTCTGCCTCTCAAATCAGTCTACTTGAGGACTGTCAATGAAGCTATGCCTCTATGGTTGTCACCAATTAAATATGCCAGTAGCACTTTGTGCATGTTTCTTCAAATATGTACCACTGCATTATAATGTTAGAATGGAGAATTATTTTTCACTTTGAAAGAATAATCTTGTTCTCTTGTTATTTTATTGCTGGGGCTACCAAAAATATAATGGATTAGGTCTTCAGCCTATAGCACAACAAAGAAAGGAAGGTAGAGACAATCAGATTCATATGCATTGTTGACCTGACAAATCTGCAATTTTGTTGGTTGTTTTAGGGTAATCATGTTGAACTGGCTGCTTGATTGTTAAAGATATGCATGCAAACTTTACTATTCTAAGTGACTCCTGTTTTGACTTTCAAACCAAACTGAGAATTGGTTATCAGCAAATCAGAAACTGAGGGGTGTGTGAGTGTGTGTGTGTGTGTGTGTGTGTGTGTGTGTGTGTGTGTATTCGGATGTTGTTTTTTGGGTACTAGTTCCATTATTTTTTTAAGATTTATTATCATACTGGATTGTAACTTGCCAAGTTATACTTGCTGACCAGTGAGCCTCAAGAGTTTACCTTTCTCTGACTGCCCCATTTTGTGCTATTTCTCCTTCACATCAAATATTTTTAAAGTAATTGTAATTTACAATATATGTATATGAAATATAGCAATGCATACACATAAATAGATGCAGAAATGAGGATGCATGCTTTGTTAATATGATGATAAGCTTTAGTAGTTATTGTTATATGCAGTGTTTTAGCAATTGTGGAATTAGAAAAGCAGTGGTTGCATAAAAATAAAGGTCAAGAAGAGGAAAAAGTTTAACTGTTCAAGTCACTTTGATTTTTTTTTCAGTTTTTTCAGATTTGATGTTTTAAGTTTTTCCTTACACATTAAAGAAGAAATAGTTGAAGCTAGCCGATGCATGTGACAGACGTGGTTGCTTTAGAGCAACTCCACAGTACACTGCACCCTCATTTTCATGCCCTAAATTCCCTTCCTATTCATTGTGAGCTTTTACAGAAAATGAGTGCTAATCCATGCAGAACTTTGGCTATTGTGAAGATGCTGGCTATTACAGGTCCACCTATTCTGCATTTTATCTTGCATGATTTTCCTTTAATGACAGCATTGTGAGACAGTGAGCACATGCCTGGATGTTTCAGGAGAATATATTGGAATTGTTCAAAGCTACTGTGTATGGCAAGTGGCTTATACCAGATGAGTGGTGTTTCTCACTGCAATTTGGAAATAGCCCGCGGATGTTAGGGACAGAGCTTAGAAAGACTTTTTTTTTAAAAAAAAAATCAGGGAAGAATATAGCAGCTTTACCTCTGTGCTGCCATCCAGCTGCCTGGAGAGTAGATAACAGTGGTCACAGATAGCCCCATTATCCAAATGGAAGCAATAGCAGTGTGCTCATTTGCTATTCCCAGCACACAGAGGATCTCTCATTCGCCTCTCTAATTCCCCATCTTCTTCCCAGGTTTATCAAAAGAATTGCTAGCTAAAATATACACACATTATCATTCCACGTTAGTCTATTCTCCAGGCAGTTATAAATGCACAAAGACTCTGGTGATTGCGTGATCTACACTACAAACTAGAAAATACCTCTAAAGCCTGTGTAATTGTCTTTTTAAGATATTCAGGGCTTGGTAGTCTTGTGTCTCTGAATTTGGATATTCTTTTCAGCAAAATTGCTAGCTCCCTGACACCATTTTTCCCCTACACTTTAAGACAGGATTTTATTCTGACTACAATGAAGTAAACAGATTATTTGATGCTTCAATGAGATGTCACTTGTGCATTTAAATTTTCAGTTAATAGCTGATATCTAAGAACATTCTGTGTTCATTAGGATGTTTTAAGTTGTATAAAAAGAGAAAGTTAGCTGTCCTAACAACTCCCTTGTCTTAACATTGAAATAATTATTATAAGAACTGAACATTACCTAGGTCCCCTGGATGAAGAATCCGAATGCATCACACTAGAAGAGAATATTTTCTGGGAGAAATGATTAACAGGATAAAGTGAAAAAAAAATAGTTGGAATATTTATAGACACGAAGGTGGTAGACATATGAAAATGCACATTTTGTAGACAGTAAGAAACCATTCCTGTGTTTACATGTCAATACTAGAGGTATACATTTAAGAAATATTCAAACTGATTTAATAATCAAGCTGTTCAAGTAATTTAGCTCTCTAAGGAAGCCAAAGAACTGTGACAATTTGACAGGAGTACAAAGACTGCAAAGGAGGACAAGCCAGCAAAGGCAAAGAAAGAACACAGAACAGAGGCTCTATGTTGAATCTCCTCAACTATTTCATTTAATTTCTCCAGAATTTCTTTGTAATAAATGATTTTGCAGGTTTCATGGGATTGAATAATTTGATCTAGTTTTAATAACTGGTGCAAAGCTAGAAGGAAAATAATAAAATAAATTGAAGGGCCATAGATAAGGTATCACACAGTTACAGGGAACCTATCAGAGATTACTAGATACAGTTTAAAGCCAATTGAAATTCTGTATGGTAGCTGGCTGGGACTAGACTCTGGTATTCAGGACCCAAGTGTAGACCTAAGCATTTGGTGATTTGTGCTACAAGAAATGGTAATTTACTATTTCCAATTTATTTATCACAGGCATATAAAATAATATTACTATTTCACCTTCTATTCAAAAACATTGTATGTATGCTTATTAATAGTTACTATTCTGATAACATTTTTGTCTCTTCTTTGTATTATTCTGTATAAGACAATTGAAACATCTTTGACTGCAACTTCTTTTCCTCATTTTTCAAACAATTTAAATTTGATTCATTTTTCTTTTAATATGGTTTATCTTTTAATAATTTTGAAAAAACATACTTAAAACTGAAAATAACAACTTGTTTAATGTTAAGCTTCACAGCTTCTGTTTAGAATGCCCATTATAACTGAGTTGAGTATAGGCTCATTAAGCTGTATAGTATTTGGATCTGATTAACCTGTGTGTGTGTGTGTGTGTGATGTTTTTATTTATGTTCAAATATTTTTATAAATGATGTAAAAATATAAAATACAATAAATTTGTGCACATATACAATGAATTTTCTTTTTATATTTTAGTTCTTTCACTTTACTTCCAATAAAATATTTAAAAGTATAAAAATGGCGAACAATCTTTGGTGCCTTCTGACACCAGTGATAAATGCTTTTAATATATCAAAACAAAACACAGCATTATTAGTTTCTTGTTAAATTTTTGCTTTATTATAATCTTGTCAAAGTAATAATTTTTCTCTCTCATCTAAGAAAATTTTGTTGGCATAATTTGGAACACTTTGAATATATTAATTATCTCAAATTCTTCTTTTTCCTTAGATATTTTCCTATTTTCTGTTAATATATTGAAGTACAATAACATTTAAAAGATTATTAATCTTTTTTCTAAAATAAATATTAGCTTCTCATGACTTATTGTTCTCATATATCACCAGAATTCATTTTATCTTCTGTGGGATGTTTCACATCGTTTATAGAGACACGGGCTTTAAGTTTCCTTCTAAGCACTGGCATCTATCAACTTCAGGTAAAAGGTGATGAAGATGACCCCAAAACACAAGTTAGGAGAATTTAACTCTATTTTAATTTTCGAAAATCTTCAGTACAGTGGCTTGGAAACTGAATTGTGAGTGAAGGGCACTGCCTACTACTCCAGGAAATGCAGGTTCAACTTCCAGCACACACACATGCAAGGGGATCCAATGTCCTCTTCTACCATGCCCTGTACCAGGCACACATATTGATATTACAGTCTCCTTAATAATGTGAAAACTCAGTGGAGATCCAACATAGTCAGGGAATATTGTCCAGTGACATTTGACTTATACAGACAATTTATGTTACAGTAATCAGGGCACTATAGATTTTTTGCTTTTCTTAGGTCAGTTTTACTCAGTCTTTTAAAAGAAATTTCATCTATTTCATAAAATATATTGACATTAAATTTTTATAATGATACTTTATATTTTGTTTATGTAGGGTTTCTTTTTTATGTTAGAACACTTCTTTTTTTTATTTTACAACACCATTCAGTTCAACATAATAGACACAGATTCCCCTGTTCTCCCCCTCTCGCTCCCCTCCCCCTCCCCCCAGCCCACCCCCATTCCCACTCCTCCAGATCAAGATCTCCCCTAGCTGGATCAAGAAAAGAGAGGGAGAACAAGGAATAGGAGACCATGGTAAATGAAGACCACATGAGAAGGGGAGGAAGCAGAGAGCTAGGGAGGCCCACGGAGATCCACAAAGATACGCCCGCAAAAGACTGCTGGCAATGGTCGAGAGATGGCAGGAACTGACCTACTCTGGTGATGAGATGGCCAGACACCCTGATAGTTGTGCCATAAACCCCATCCAAGGACTGAGGAATCTGGATGCAGACATCCATGACTGGGCCCCTGGTGGAGCACTGGGAGTCTAATTAGTGAGAAAGAAGAGGGTTTATATGAGCGAGAATTGTTGAAGCCAAGGTTGGATAAAGCACAGGGACAAATAACCAAATGAATGGAAGCACAGGATCTATGAACCAAAGGCTGAGGGGCCCCCAACTGTATCAGGTCCGCTGAGTGGGTGAGACAGTCATTTGGCTTGATCTGTTTGGGAGGCAGCTGTGCGTTGGTGCCGGGTCCTGGGCTCGTTGCATGAGTTGGCTGTTTGAATCCTGGGACTTACGCAGGGACGCTTGGCTCGGTCTGGGACGGGGGGACTGGACCTGCCTGGACTGAGTCTACCAGGTCGATCCCGGTTATGTAGGGTTTCTTAACAATTTTTAAATGCAAAAAAAATATTTTTAAAAGTAATTTCTTATTTTTTATAATGTTACTGCATATACATTACAGAAATAAAATTTAAAAATTAAAATGCATTATCTCCTATATACTACTACATTTTAAAATTGAAAGTTATTCTGCTACATTTATATCGTACTTTCTCATCGAATTACCCATAGTTTTAGAGTCAACAATCTCTTAGCACTAGACTTACATTGGTCAACATTAGTTTTTATTACATGTATAATATCTATAAGATTTAGTTTAAAAATTACCCGTATGACTTAAACTCAACCATAAAATAAGCAGGCCCCTTGTTTGTGGTTTACAACTTTTTGAGTTTTATATGTATCTCCTTTCTTGTGCCAGTGGCTGTAATTTGCATTTTCCCCATAAAATGTTTTTTATGTAACTTATGAAATCAATCATCATAAAGTTTTCCATAGTACAGCTAGTTTTTCTTTTTAATTTTAAATATCACTTTGTGTACATTAATCAAACTATCTAACTCTCTTATAATTTTCATTATTACTTTTAAGAAAGATTTTTTTCAATTTTCTTTATTTGGTCTTTGAGGATGTCATACAGATGTATAACATATTTTACTCGTATCTACCACATTTGCCCTCCACAATCTTCTCTTAGAGCATACTCCTTCTTCTCCTTCCAATTCATGTTCTTTATCTCTTTTATATGTGTAAACTACTTACTGCACTTAGAGATGCCCATACATGTCCTGATGTAGGGCTATCCACTGGGACTTGGGCAACCTACACAAGGTCACACCCATGAAGAAAAATAAACAGTCATCAAGTGCCAATAATTCTCATTTAGAGATTAGATGTGATCTCCTCTCCCTCATCCATCTTTTTGTATTGTTTGGTATGCTCTCATACAGTCTGCCATGACTGCTGTCCATTCATGTAAGCAAGGATCATATAACCTCCAGAAGACACCATTTTGCAGAAGTAAACATTTTTTTTTAATTTGTAATATTATGAATGTATGTTTCTGTATAATTGATAAATTTGACAAGAGGTCAAAACCTTTCTAGTATTATTCTCTTCATTGTATAACTGTGCTGTATTTGCTGACAGATGGTGTTCTGTTCTAATACCTAAGGCACTCATCATACTACTTACTTTGGATATTTGATAAGTCCACCAACAAGGCAAAAACAGGTGATTGGTTTGTTAAGTGTATGAGGGTGGTATAAAAACCTGTATATCCCACTCATTTGAGAATTACTGCTGCTAGCTTTGTAGGTTAGAGTGTGGTGGGATTTTTTATTTTCAGTAAAGAATCTTCAAGAGAAGATAAGCAGTATTTAATACAACCTTCCAATTTTCACTTGCTTTAAGATGTTTAGTTGAGTTTTTCAAATGCATATTGATTTTTTTCTCTGCTCATTCTGTCAGGTATTAAACAAATTATTTAAAAATGTCCCACAATTTTCAGCCTTTTGATAGTCAGTTTTCTCTTACCATAATAAAAACAAAACAAGAGAAAGCATTTTGTAAGAGGAAAAGGTAATTTTGACTAGTAGCTTCAGAGAATCTGGTTGACCTGGCCTCAATGTTTTGTTGTAAAAGAAACATAAGCACTGACTTCATTGATAGAAGGCAGAACACCAGGGAGAGGGAAGAATTCCGTAATGTCAGTTATCCAGGGCTCTGGGATGTCCCAACACCGTTCCTTCCAGATTGCAATCCTTGTAGCAGGGAAGCCTTCCCCTTCAAAGCTGTAACACTTCCATTGGAGAAATTTCCCCATTAGAGCCGCAATGCCTCAAGTGGGGAAGCTTTCTCCCTCAAAGCTGTAACACTTAAATAGAGTCCATGACCTCCAAAGTATGGATATCACCAAGGCCCACCTGGTGAACCAATGGGTTTAATTGGGATTACTTATAGGAGTTTGGGTGAGGGGTTACTTATCGGAGCAGAAATAACCCAAAACAGCTTCATCAACACAGCCTACCCCAGCATGGGTGAAAGCTCACAAACCTGGGAACTTGGAGTATACTACACAGTCTGCAGGCAGCTCAATAGGTTGGAAAGTGTCCTTTCTAGGTGCCATATTGGTGTAAACCTCTTCTAAGGAGCTGGTCTGGCTTCTGTTTCTTCCAGGCAGCTCATCTGGTCTCAGAGTTTCTGAACAGACAGATTTGCTTGTCTGAGAGCCTTCATTGCTTTGTTGGCCTGAGAGGTATTCTCAACTTTTGTTGTCTACTTTGGTAGGGGGAGCCCTAGTGAATCTAGTCAGTTTCAGGGACTTCTGAAGCCACTTTGAGTTGTCTATCTTCCTTCTATGAATCTTCTCAGAACAATGCAATGTTTCGATCTCTAGGGAAACTATTACACAACAAATCAATAGTTATAAAATATCTTTTTGTATGAGATGCTGAGGATTAAACAGCCTCTGGCCTACCACATGCTAAGCATGAGATCTACCAATAACTTATAACCACAATCTCACAAAATGCACTTTTAATTATCAGTAACATTTTTTAAAAAAATATTTATTTTATTATTTTCAATTATGTTTCTTTGGGTAGGTATTTGCATGTGAGGGATCATGTCCAAGGAGTCCAGAGAGACCAGGGGATTTTCTAAAGCTGGAGATGCAGGCAACTGTGAGCCACCTGACTTGGATGCTGGGAAATGCACTCAAGTGCTTTGGAAGAGCAGTAAGAGCTCCTAGATAAAGAGTCATTTCTCCTGCTCTAGTAATAATGGCTACTCTACTTTTTTTTTCTGAGAACTGGAGCAAATGGTCTCATTCTAGTGGAAGACAGAATTCTAATACATGTAGTTGTAGATTTTTCTTTGAGTTTGGTTATTACTGAAAGATGTTAAATTTACATATAGTCAATGGTCTTGATCTAATTTTTAGTATTCTAGATTTTAATATTATTAACTTGAACACATTAGAGTGATGCACTTTTTCTAACTTATGTAACTGGGATATACATCCAAAATGCTCTTGGTTTATCAACATATGCTGTCTTTGAAAAAATAATTATTCTCACAGCAGTTGGGAACTGTGTGTTTTACCAATAAGATCCTTAAAATAATCACAAAGAGTTATACATTACTTAAGTCCACAAGCATTCAAGATAAAAGACACAGAATTGTATGCTCTCCTCTACTATGAATTAGATAGCAGTATCTCTTAGTATCTTGATATGTCTTCTCTCATTTCATTTGTGGACTAAATTTTATTCACAGAAAAGGCCTAGATTGATACCTCAGAGTATGACTGTTTTGAAGTAGGGTTGTTGCAGAAGAAATGAAGGTAATTTGAAGTCATTAGAGGAGGTCCTAATCCAATATGGTTCTTGTCTTTAGAAGAAGCTGATATAAAAACACTATAAACAGACACGGACGACTAGCCAAAACCAAAGGGAAGACTGCACATGACATGGAGAAGGAACAGAGAATGCAAGCAGCCCACCTCTACCAACATTTAGATCTTGGTTCCAGCCTCTAAGATGACAAGATAATCAATTCCTTTTGTCTAAGAAACAGAGTCTGCAGAGCTCAATATGACAACACTACCAATTAGTGTATTCTCCACTGAGCATACATACATATATCTGAGGGATGTTTAATTTGTATCGAGCATGTTTGTAAAAATGCAAGCACATAGGACATATTATACATTTTAACATCAGCAAAATTTTAATTTCACTTGCAATTTTAGGTAATCTTTTAACTTGAGAAAAGTTATATGCTTACAGAATTGCTAAACTATACAAAAGTTTATTATTAACATCTTACATGAGAATATATTTGGAGCCACTGACACAATATTGTTAACACAGTATCAATTAATGAATAGCTTTAATATATCTAAATTATTCATTCTAAATTCTAAACATGTCTTTTTATTATTATGCTTTGTATATATATCTGTTTCCTGAGGGTCCACTTGCAAGCTACAGAAATTGGAAATAGTGAGCATTAGTATCTGAAGCTTTATTTTTATTTTTCAGTGCCGGTGATTAACATGTGAAGAAAAAGCTCGACTACTGAGCTACAAATCCCCAGCCCCAGTGTACAAAGACAAGGTCTTTCTATATATACTTATTGTGTCTAGTCTCCAACCCAAGATACTCTTTCCTTCACCTCCCAAATGCTGGGATTTGAAGTATGTTTTACTTGAAGTCTGAGTAGGGAGACAAAGAGAGAGAAAGTGAAAGAGAGGGGAGAGAGATAAAGATAGAGAGAGAAAAAGAGAGATAAACAGAATGACAGAAAGATAGATAGAGACAGACACAGATACACAGAGCCCTAAATCTCCATGACATGACTTTAAAGATTCATTAACTTTTATAGTGTGTATGAGTGCTTTGCCTGAATGTATGTGTTCTGCATGAACTTCTGATGTTTGTGGAGGTCAAAAGAAGGCACCAGATGCCCTGCACATCTGGTTACAGAAGGTTGTGAGATTGTAAGCAGTCATGCAGGTGCTGGGAACCAAACGCCCAGGCACTCTGCAAGAGATATCTTTCCAATCTACTGAGATATCTGTCCAATCCTGCATTACATGGCTTTTGATATGTTTATTTAGTATCCCCTAATTTCAGGATAGCTGTTATAATTCTAGCATCAAGTAAAGTCACTTAAATCTAATGTTGACACTTAATGACTATCTAGAAGATGATCAAGGTTTCCGGAATTTAATTTTCATGCTGTTTTCTGATCCCAAGTTCTTCTATCCCTTGAGTTAACTCAGCTTGAGAATATTTTGTTTATCCTACATGTGTTGTTGCCATTCCCTTTTGTGGAATGCAGTGCTTCTCATTTTGTCTACACACACACACACACACACACACACACACACACACACACACATTAGAATAAATTAATAAAAATATTTATGTATAGATTTAGCCCTCCACCAACTTTTCATCTAACTGTCTTTCTATTGCCTGTTCCATGCTGATCTCTCAAACTTGGGGAGAGAGGGTATGATGTAGAGTCTCAATTTAGTGCTGGTTACTCCATATGATGTTCATCTCTACAAGTTAACATATTTTTGTTGTCTGTGTCAATGGCCATCTACTGTTAAAAATATCTCATCAGATGATGGTTGAGAGTGACAGTAATTTGTGGGTATAATAAGTCATGAGGCTTAATACTATGGTTTAATACTATGTCTATTTTGGGTAACAACAGCAGTAGGTTCTTCTCTAGGGCCTATGACTTCTCTAACCACAGCTGTTTGGCACTAAAAATGGTACCAGGCATAGGTTTGGTCTTGTACAGCAAGCCAAAAAAAGTGATCAGTTACTTCCATAGCATTCATATCACTAATGTGCAAGGGAACATAACTTGCCAGCCTAGTCATGGTTGGAGCTTGCAGGGTTCACAACTTGGTAAGAGTGATTGTAAATTTCTACCTCTT
Source organism: Peromyscus leucopus (assembly GCF_004664715.2). NCBI lineage: Eukaryota > Metazoa > Chordata > Mammalia > Rodentia > Cricetidae > Peromyscus > Peromyscus leucopus. The sequence goes on from NC_051075.1 coordinate 17,440,120, forward strand.
CTAGTATACATATCACTTTTCAGTAGTATGACATCGAGCCATTAGGGATGAAGCTTGTAGGACAGTACCAGCTTCCCCCTCCTCCATGTTCTGTGATTTAAGGGTATGAGAGGCTCTCTGTTCTCCCAGGGATGGACCAAAATGCATGCATATGTAAGCAGCACTTAATGAACTCTGTGGGTTTAAAATAAACAGAGCATATTAAGTTAGGTGCAAAAAATGACAGAGAGACAGAGAAGAAAAATGAAGGAGAGAGAGGATGGGGAGAATGTATTGTTTCAAAATACATTTATGCATGTATAATTCCCTAAAATGATAAAAAAGTTATTCTCAAGATTTATTGAATAGATAGCCTTTATAATAAAACATAACAAACAACAATTTAAACAGAAACATTTTTACAGGTTTTTTTTTTTTTTTTTTTTTTTTTTTTTTGGTTTTTCGAGACAGGGTTTCTTTGTGTAGCTTTGCGCCTTTCCTGGAGCTCACTTGGTAACCCAGGCTGGCCTCGAACTCACAGAGATCCACCTGGCTCTGCCTCCTGAGTACTGGGATTAAAGGCGTGCGCCACCAACGCCCAGCTACAATTGTTTTTGAAATTAACATTTTTGACATATATTTTTCAATCTGGGCTCCATTTACCACCAGTTTTAAGAATTATCTTTTATTCTACTATAATTTTTCCTTCTCAAAAGGAAACTGAAAAAAAAACTTTATTATATGTAACACGAATTTCAAAACACTCTTATTAAATAAAAAAAACTCAGGGGAGCCAGGTATTGGGGTGAATTCTGAAGGATCAGAGAAGCAGAACAAGCCACATTCAAATTCACCTTGCCAATTTCTCAGCTGATTTTGTTTCATCAAACTGGAAGCCTCTCAGTCCTCACCCAAATGGATCTCAGCTGAACTGCTGCTCAAAAGCCTAAAAACTTAAAAAGCCTCTAGATTCTGGTCTTCACACTTTATATACCTTTGTGATTCTGGCCATCATTTTCTGGGATTCAAGACGTGTGTCTTTCCGAGCAAAGACATGAGATCTCAAGTGCTGGGATTAAAGTTTTGTGCCACCATACCTGGCTCTGTTCCTAGTCTGGCCTTGAACTCACAGAGATCCACACAGATCTCTGCCTCCTAAGTGATAGAATTAAAGGCATGTGTGCTACCATTTTCTGGCCTCTATATCTAATCTAGTAGCTGTTCTGTTCTCTGACTCTCAGATAAGTTTATTAGGGTGCACAATATATTGGGAGACACAATATCACCACATTTCCCTTTTTTGTCTAAAATAAAAAAATATAACTAGTGTAAGAAAAAGTATATACAATATATACAGTCAAGAATTAAATTAACATTATATAGTCCATTAACATTTGACAGATTTAGACAAAAAACTCCATTATATACATTAACAATGTCTAATCTATTAACATTTGACAAATTTAGACAAAAAAACTTTAATTTTTATCTTATTTTGGTGAGTCCAATAAAAAAATTTATATACAATATAGAAAAATCCAATCCAATGCAAAATATTTAAAACAAGTAGTTCCTTTATAAAAATAGATTCAATAATCTACCTTTTATAGTGGCTGTTCTGTTCTCTGACCCTCAGATAAGTTTAATGGTATGCACAATATATTGGGGGATACAATATCACCACAATTATACATTGTTAACTTACTATGCATCATAAGATGTGACCTAGATGCTATGTACATTGTTTGAAATTGTTCCAATTAAACATGGTAAAGAATCAGGACCATCATACCTGGTGAGGACTCAATATGTTTTAAGGCCCTAAATGTACACATTTCTGTTTATCTTAACACTGAATAAAATATAGTTTCTCTTTCACTCAATGCAGGAAGTTGGGATGCTAATAGTTCAATAACTTGATCCTCTAATCAAATATTAAGAAATCTAGAAAAAGGAGTTTGAACACTAACTTATAAACCTGGATTGTGTTGACATCAATGCTGTAATTTTCTAGACAGATTCTTGAGATGGACCATTCCAGCAATCAGGCCTCACCAACCAAGTGGGTAAAGAAGGGCTAGTGCTTCATCAATGCTGCAGCAATCTCTGTAGGGGAAAGAATGAAGTTGGGACAGTTAATGATGATATACAAAGGAACATTTGTCATTTTGGATAGCTGACCAGCTCCTGGTATTAATTCATCTACAGATGGGGGAAATTGACCAGGTACCATCAAAGCAGGGCTAACTAATAAGTGAGCAACAGCAATCTCTCTCTCTCTCTCTCTCTTCTCTCTCTCTCTCTCTCTCTCTCTCTCTCTCTCTCTCTCTCTCTCACACACACACACACACACAGAACCAAAAGCCCAAAACAAAACAATCTCCTCAATCCTCTAGTCCACTACAGTTGCTCAATAACAAGTGGTTGTCAGTTTTCCATGCATATATTTCATCCAAGTTTATTTTGAAAGAGTTTTGTTTGTACATAACTAATCCAATGATTTGATTTAAATTTAGTGATCTTTAATAATAATACATGGATTAATTAGCTTCAGAAAATTTAAGACTATATCATGTTACATAGATGTACAGAAACATATATATTAGCATATTATTATGAGTTAAATTTAATTAACTCTTTGCCTTACATTCCTTCATCCCCGAAACCGTATATTTTATTATCAATTAAATACATAAGAAGTCAGCTCCCTATCATGCAGACTCATCATTAGGTATGAGCAGATTTCATTTTTTATAACTCTTTACTTCAATATAAGAACTTTAAAAAACTATTTTTAGTGATAAGCACAAGAGTAAAGTATCTGTGAGGAAACAGAGTTCATTATAACAAATATAACATATCTTCAGACTGTCCTTTTTCTGCTTATAGCTATAATTTTCATAGCTCTTCATAATATGAATCAACATTATTTCTCCATGTTAAAGGATGATTACATTATGTGAGCCTTGTGTTCAAGAAAATAGAATTTGTATCAGGACAGTTTCAGAGTATCTATTAAAATGTTTGACACTAAATGAATGAGGAGAATATTTCAGTATAGAATGCTTGCTTTCCTATTATATGGAAATAATGAGCTAGGGAAATATATATTTTTAAGCAACCACAAACCTATATTTTAAATTTTAGGCCTCGAAATTCAATTTATTAATATTTAGATTATATTCTATTTTTCTTTGTAGTTTTCAGATGTGTAAATTAAAAAAGTGTATTTTTATATCTATTATTATAAATATATTCAACTGCTTATATTACATCATTTCTATAGGCATTGTTTCTTAAAGTTTATTATTTTGATTAATTGCTCCAGTTGTCTATGTTGAATTTTAGAGAGCAAAACACATTGGGATTGCAACACTCATCTATAAACTTGTCTTAGATAGGTTTTATTGCTCTGATTACACACACAACCAAAAGCAAGTTGCTTTGGGATGGGTTTATTTCAGCTTATATTTCTACATCACAGTTTATCATCAAAGGAAATAATGGAAGAAACTTAGGGCAAAAATCTGGAAGCAGAAATTGAAAGTGGAAGCCATGAAGGAGTGCAGTTTACTGGTTTGCTTCTCATGGCTTGGTCAGTGTGCTTTTTTATACAACAGGACCCCCTGCTCAGTGGTAGCACTGCCCACAGCAAAATAAGCCGTCTAACAGAAAATGTGACCCCACAGGCTTGCCTGCAGGCCATTCTAGTGGGAATATTTTCTCAATAGAGCTTTCCTCTCAAATAATGCTAGATTGTGTTTATTACACACACACACACACACACACACACACACACACACACACACACATACACACTGTAACTGGAACAAATATTCATTTTGCTTTTTTGAGTTTTGGGATTGTTTTGTTTTTGTGTAATGGGTCTTTCTCTGTCCCACCAGCCAACTCCCAAATAATGACACAGAGAATTTTTTTTTTTTTAATTATGAAAGCTTGGCTTTATCTTAGGTTTGTTTCTAACTAGCTTTTATAACTTAGATGAACCCATTTCTACTCATCTACATGCTACTGTATGACTCATGGCTTTTACCTCTTTTTCAACATATCCTGCTTCCTCTGTGTCTTCCTGGTAACTCTCTCATGCCTCAATTCATTTCCTCTTCCTCTCTCTCTCTACTCAGAAGTCCCACCTAAGTTCTTCCTGCCTAACTATTGGCCATTTAGCTCTTTATTAAACCAATCAGAAAGTGCCTTGGCCAAGACAAATTTTCACTGTGTACGAAAAGATTATTCCACAACTTTCCCCCATTTTTCTAAATAAAAAGGAAAGATTTTAACTCTAACACAGTAAATCTATATACAATAAAAGCAATTATTAGGAATTGTCCAAACAAAAGGGAAGGTTTTTTTTTCTTTTATTTATTTTATTTTACAATACTATTCAGTTCTACATAACAGTCACAGATTCCCTTGTTCTCTCCCTTCCTACCCCCTCCCCTTCCCCCCAGCCCACCCCATTCCACCACCTCCAGATCAAGGCCACCCCGAGGACTGAGATCGACCTGATAGACTCAGTCCAGGCAGGTCCAGTCACCAAGGTTTTAACTGTAACAAAGTGAAACTGTATACAATAAGAACAATTTTCAAGTAAGAATTACATTCATAATGTCCAGTTCATGTATATTTGACAAATTTGGAGAAAGTACCGTATTATCTATCCTATCTTAGAGAGTCCAAAGTTTTATATCAAAACCATTTTTTTTATCATAGCTTGTATTGCCAACTCAAAAATATCCTTTTAGACCTTAAAACAGTTTCTTAGATAAATAACTTAAGCTTTTATGTCTCTCAACTTTATACATTTTACATCTTTGTAAGTTTCTTTTCTGCAGTTGGTGACAAAGGAAACTGTAACTATACCCATCTTGTTCAATTCCATCAGAGACCTGAGAAGGATAAAATATTACTTGAATAAACAGAAAGCGCTGAGGAAACAGTGTTTAAAACTAAGAAATGACAGAGACATCAGCTGCCTGGACAGTCTCCCCAAGGTTCCTCTGCAACATCGTGGCACCCGTCTTTGACCTACAGGCCTAAAATATCTGACAGACTTTTCTGTGAAGCAAGAATTCTGAAAGACTGTCCTACCTTGTCATGGCAAAGTTAGCAGGTGCCTTCTTTTGTGTCACCTTTGTCTGCTTTGGACAGTTTGCTGTCAGCAGTCAAGGCAAGGGCAAGTTTCTTTGCCCAGGGACTACCTTCGCCACATAGAAAGCAAACTCCATATGGAGGTTCTCCAGTGCCCATCGTCTTTTTATGAGGTACATTGGTGCTGCCAGGTGTAGAAGTATTTCATTGTCATGAAAAGCCTTAGGTTAGTAAAGCATTTTAAATGTCATATTATGTAGGTCTTTGAAGTGCTTGAAGGCCATCCATTTTATATCTCTGTTTGATCTTGAAAACATACCTAACATGACTATAAGTTTGATTGTTAGAGATGACTAACTACTAACCTTTTTTTCTTTATTATTCTAAATAGCTTTCAAAGACTAAAACTTTACATTACATTTTTAAATGAGCTGCATAGGTACAGTACCTTAAGCATGAGTAGAAACATATATACAACAATAACCTTAAATGTATATCAATATGTAAAAATCCATACCAAGGTATTTATGACTAGTGGTTGTTCAAAAGTAGACTCAAAAATATACCCTTTTATACCATCATTTACATACTCCATCCCTCTTTTTTCCCTTCGGAAACAGATCAAAGAACCTAATCTCCTTTGTTTAGCTTTTTTTCTAACGATGATGAGCTGTAACCAATTCCCCTCCCCACAAACAATGATAAACGTCCATAATCCCCCGAAAGAACAGAAGCCACTCACCCCACCTCTTGGTAATGTGGACATTGTCTTCTCTAGACTGCTTCCTGTTCTTTGCAGGTGATGGCATCTTTAGGAGACCCTGAGAAAACTGAGATAATGGTAAAGTTCTGGGAGAGCTAGCTGTACTATTTTGTTTAGTCTCTGTGTGATGGAAAAGTGGAGAGCTTATCTGAAGTCTTGGCTGGATAGTTAGTGAGGCTGGCCCAGCTTAGCTAGCAGCTTTGAAGTTGTTCTGGATGTAGAATTTTGAGGATATACAACAGGCATTCTGAGAAGCTGGATCACCTGGGCTACTTGTCTTTATTGGTTGTCTGCCCCCCCCCGCCCTTTTTTTGAAAACACACAAACACATAAAACTTTTAAAGGTAACATATATCTTTATTTACACATGTACAGAATGTGCGATGTGTACAATTCAGCTAAAAATCATTTTTTTTTTATATTTGAGCACGTAAAAGGCATCTGTCAAGTTTATGAGTCTGTTTGGACTGTATAAGCAAACCTCTATCCATGCCATGGGAAAGTATGGCATGAAATAATAATTCATGAAGATTCTATAGCTGACAATTTATCATATTTTATCCCATCTCAGAGCTGTTCATATAGTAGCTTATAACTTAAATTAACCCATATCCATTAATCTATATGCTGCCACATGGCTTGTGGATTTTACCTCTCCTCCTACATGTACTGCTTCCTCTGTGTCTTCCTGGTGACTTTCTCACACCTCAATTCACCTCCTCTTCCTCTCTCTCCACCCAGAAGCCTTGTCTAACCTCTTCCTGCCTAGCTATTGGCCATTCAACTCTTTATTAAACCAATCAAAAGGTGCCTTGGCAAAGACACATCTTCACAGAGTACAAAAAATATTATTCCACAACAGGTTTTTTTTTTTTTTTTTTTGAGTTTTTTGTTTTGTTTATTTTGTTGTTGTTGTTGTTGTGGTGGTGGTGGTTTGCTTACATTCTCCACAGACCCTGCATTTACATCTTAGCAAGGAAGGTACTTGCTAAGTTCTACATATATTAAAAAGTCAAACAGACTTGAGGGGTTTTGTTTGTTTGTTTGATTGTTTGGTTTTTTGTCGTATTTTTTTTTTTTTGTAACAAAAGCAAGAATGAGAAATGGTCCTGGGAATTCATGACAGGTGACAACTTCTGCAAACAGTCACTGGGTACTGCAGCTGGTGACAATCCCTAATGCTACAGCTCCATAAGCAAGGACTGGCTGGGAGCCAACATGACTTTTGGAATTTAAAGGACCTGTCTGGATGAAGCTCTCTGGCACTGACCTAAATGGGGATCACAGGCTGGCTTAGACTTTCAGAGTCTAAGAATTAATGTAACTTTTATCAAGGGCAGTCCAGGACAGAGACAAAAGATGAAACATTGTATTTCCTTCCTGTATTGACAGAGTTTTCCCACCATTTTTATAGATGTAAAGAAAATCAAAGGAATCATAACCAAAGAGCCAAAAAAAAAAAAAATGGAGGACTACTTCATGTTCTAAAGACAAAATATGCTCAGTGTATGCTTTATGAAAACATTTTCTCAAAAACTATTCAAATTAAGGATGTGAAGGTCATTGTGTTCAGAGGTCAGAAACCTGAATGAAGAAATGTTAATGTTTTATATTGAGTATTATTCTTCATGGAAAATGATCAACTTTAGGCAGACAAAAAGTAAATGTTGGTGTGATTATAGATGTCTTTTCATTTCAGCAAAATAACTGAGCATTTTATATTTTACTCCTGTTCTCTAAAGAGTACAAAGAAAGCTTTAGGATCTTCAGAAAAGGCTTGCATGGTAGATCTGAATGTTATTGCCAGTTGCCTATGAGCTCCACTGCAGGCCTGCTCAACTCTATGAGTCCTAAACTAGATTCTCTGACACAGAACACCATCCATCTGCCTGCATATAGCCACAATATGAAATGTCCTAGATTATAACAATAAGATTTCTAGCTGTTTGTTTTTGTTTGTTTGTTGTTTTTTTTTAACATCCTAGACACTCATACCCCACTGTGACTCTTGAAGAACTGTCTGGAGTAGCCAAGATATGATGGATTATGTGGTAATACCAAATGAATTTGTTAGGGTCTCTGAACTGTTCCAAAGACCACCAGACATGTATGGAATCAGAAAGAGCATTTATTTCTCTAGAGCAAAAATCTCGGCATACAAGCTTCTACCATTCATATAAAATGGCAACCCCAGGGAAGAGCATGCAGACTCCCTGCAAGCATGAAGAAGGGAATACCAGGGGAGGTAAGTTGATCTTTAAAATGATTGGTGAGGAAGGTTCTGAGTGATATGGCTTGATACAGGATTGGTTGATGGTTTTAGTGGTTAGGGACTTTCCAGCAGCTATCCTTGGTAAGCATAAGGCTATGAGGTCCCTACTGATTGGTTGCCCTTGGGTCCTGTTTCTTCCAAGAACTGCTTGTTCAGTTCCAGTAAATTGAGACCTGAAACTGAGGCCTAGTCTCTGACAGGCTATTAAGAGCCCATCATGACATTTCCTTGGCTCTCTCAAATTCAAATTTTGACAGACACTAGCAGTGGGGATATATTCTTCAAATTGTGTGGCTATTCTAGATCCACTTTTTCTGTATCTAGAGTTTCTTCACACTGTAACCAAGGCTAATGAAGCAAGGCCAGTCTTCAACATTTCTGGTCACATAACAGGATAAATAATAGAGGGGAAACTATGTCTTTGAAAGCTTTGTCCAGATCTGACATGTCATATTTTTTTACTACATTGTATTGTCAAGTAGAGCTTATTACAAGTATTCTTAGGTAATATTTTTAGATGGCATCAAAGAAAAAAATTTAAACCATTTTCTTGAATGTGTTTCTAGACTAGTAAGATACCCATGGGCTGAAAATAGCAAATTAAAAATTGTACAAAGGGGTAAACATACAGTTTAGGTCTTGACCAACTCAAATTTACATGTAGGCTTTAACAGGAACCATTAGTTTATAGGATGAATTTATCAAGCCCAAAAGAAGAAAAAAATAATGGGAAATCCTTTTGAAAATATCATAAATATATCCCAGAAACTTCAGACCTTTAAATGATATTAATGACATACATTACATAAAATGGACAAGCTTACAATGCTAAAAAAATAACCACATTAGTTTGAAAACATATAAAGTAAAGAGCATACCAATTTTACAACTAAAATAAAAGACTGAGGAAATCAAAATTGTTTCAAAAGATGCCAAATGTCATTGTTATATCCCGTGTTAATCCACATTAAGTCACTTATGAAATTAGGAATAGAAAAGAAAGTGACTTAAGTTGTCTTCAGAAAGCTAAAACAAAGTTTTATATATTGAAATGTAGAAAAGTTCTCTTTGAAAGCAGAAATAAAGCAAAGAGATGAATTCATAAGACCACAATGAATACCATTCATTGGAAGCAGCAGCAGTTGGGTTAGGCTTGTTGGAATTTAATGAGAGTTTCTAAACGGAGCTAAAAACAGCTTCGTGTCTTAGGCAAGGCATGAGCTACAATATGGCAGGTGTGCAGCGGCATGTGGGCTTGAGTGCAGTATCACAGATTTCCATCACAGCACACAGTAGCATCTCCAAGCTGCACAATACACTATGTGACAGACATGGATTTTGCTAGTATAAAAAAAATTTTTTTTCTGGGCTACATGCTGCTGGATGTGCTGGATGGAGGCATGGACTTACTACTTCCCAGAGTTGGTAGTAAGCATGGTTCCCCCAAAGACCATCTCCACCATGTTGTTGAGCTGAGATGGGCAGAGCCAGCAGCCAAAGCTGCCATTTCAGTCCTAGTCATTCTACAGTTTAAAAAAAAAAATAGATTCACTGTACCTGAAAGTTTTCCTGTGTCTGCCCGGTCTGTAGTCACTCAGACCCAAGCAAACACACAGAGGCTTATATTAATTAAAACTATTTGGTCATTAGCTTAGGCTTCCTACTGACTAGCTCTTACACTTAAACTCAACCTGTTTCTACTAATCTATATGCTGCCACATGTTCAGTGGCTTAAGCTGTGTCCATGTTGTTCCTTTGGCAGCTTTCCTTATTCAGCTTTCCTCTTCCTAGAATTGTCCTCTCTGCTTATCCCACCTATACTTCCTACCTGGCTACTGATCAGTGTTTTATTTATCAACCAATCAGAGCAACACATTCACAGCATACAGAATGGCATTCCCCCATCACATCCCCTTTTCTATCTAAACAAAAGAAGGTTTTAATTTTAACCTATTAAAATTACATATAGCAAAACAATTATCAAGCCAAAATTGCAGTTACAATATCTAGTCTATTTGTATTTAGCAAAATTAAAGAAAATATTCTATCTATCCTATATTTGTGTGCTGTGAGATGTTCTGTATGTCAAATGTGTTGCTTTGATTGGTTATTAATAAAACAATGATTGGCCAGTAGCCATGTAGGAAGTATAGGCTGGATAAGCAGAAAAGAGAATTCTGAGAAGTGGAAGGCTAAGAGAGAGACACTTCCAGCTGCTGCCATGTCAAGGGAGATGTAAGGTACCAGTAAGCCATGAGCCATGTGACAACTTATAGACTAATAAACATGGGTTAATTTAAGATATAAGAACTAGATAAGAAGCCTGCTGCAGACAGTTTGTAAATAATATAAGCACCAGTGTGTTTATTTTATAAGTGGGCTGTCGGACTGCTGGGGCTTGGCGGACCCAGAGAGAAAACTCCAGCTACATTTGTGAGTCTAAGGTTTCACATCTAAGTTATCTTTTATCATTACTAAGGAAAATTATAACTATCTAGTCTTTAACTAAACATCAAAAACCCCAGAAGGATATACTATTACCTAAGTAAATAGGAAGTGCATTATAAGCAACTTCCAAAAAAATCTAGAATGACAGAAACAGCTGGCTGCCTGGAGAGTCACCTAAAGTTCTTTTGTAATGTTGGGGCATCCATTTTCAGCCCATAGACTTAGAGTCTCTCAGACATTTTTTTTTTTTTCTGTGTCCTGTAGACTGTCTGGCAGTTTCTTCTGCAAAGCAGGAACCTGAAGGGCCATTTTGTCATGCAAATTTCAATGGTCACCTTCCTATGGTTCCTGCATGTCCAGTCGATATAACATTTTGTCTAGCTGTCCAAGCAAGAACAGTTTCTTGCCTAAATGGCTATTTTTGCCAAGAAGAAGATAAATTCCATATGGAGTGTCTTCAATGCCCATCTTCCTCTTTGAAGTAAATTGGTGCTGCCAGGAGCAGATATGTCTCATTGTCCAGAAAAGTCTCAGTTTTTAAAACATTTTAAATGCCATATTCTGTAAGTCTTTAAAGTGTTTGAAGATTACCTACCTAATTGAAATCTGTCTGTGTATACCTAGAAAATTTAACATGACTACAAGTTTACTTAGGTAATAGTATATCCTTCTGGGGTCTTTGATGTTTAGTTGAAGACTACATAGTTATAATTTTCCTTAGTTATAATAAAAGATAACTTAGCTATGAAACCTTAGACTCAGACATATAGGATATATAGAATATTTTCTTTAATTTTACCGAATACAATAGACTAGATATTGTAACTGTAATTCTTGCTTGATAACTGTTTTGTTATATATAATTGTACTATATTAAAGTTAAAACTTCCCTTTTTAATTAAACAGAAGGGGAAATGTTGTGGAATAATGCTTTTGTACACTTGTTTAATAAAACACTGATTGGCCAGGCAGGAAGTATATGTGGGATAATCACAGAGGACAATTCTGGGAAGAAGAAGGCTGAGTCAGGAAATGCCAGCCCACTGTCCAGGGAGCAGCACATAATGACACACAGGTAAAGACATGGGACATGTGGCAACATATATATTATCAGAAATGGGCTGAGTTTAAGTGTAAGAGCTAATTAGTGCCGGGCGTTGGTGGCGCACGCCTTTAATCCCAGCACTCGGGAGGCAGAGGCAGGCGGATCTCTGTGAGTTCGAGGCCAGCCTGGGCTACCAAGTGAGTCCCAGGAAAGGCGCAAAGCTACACAGAGAAACCCTGTCTTGAAAAAATCAAAAAAAAAAAAAAATAAAATAAAATAAAGAGCTAATTAGTAGTAAGGCTGGGCTATTGACTGAGCAGATTTAATTAATATAAGCCTCTGTGTGTTTACTTGTGTCTGAATGGCTGTGGACCAGGCAGGACACAGAAAAACTTTCAGCTACATAGGCTAAATAAGGGAGAAAATTCCTTAATGGTAAAAATTTACCACTTGCCATTATTTATATATTACATATCTGGGTCAAAAAAAGTTCAGTACATATTGTAAAGAAGCAATTTTACCTTAAGATATAGGAGAGAATATTTTCAAGACACAAAAATTAAACAATAAAAATCAGCTATCCTTGTGTAACTCAAATATGTCAATATTTAACAAAAAATCAGAATATGATAAAATTTTAGCATTACCTTTGTAAAGTACATGTAAATTTAATAAAGGTTGTTATTGATAAAACATTTTAAAATACAGAAAATGAGCCTGGCAGCACTGGTGCATTTCCTTAATCCCAGCACTTGGGATGTAGAGTCTGGAGGATATCTTTGAGTTTGAGGCCAGCCTGATCTACAGAGCAAGATGCAGGACAGGCATCAAAACTACACAGAGAAACTCTGTCTCAAAAAACCAAAAAGGAAAATACAAAAATATAATCATAATATGTAATACAATTTATTTTCTTGCTATGGAAAATTCACAATTATGCAATTATTGATTCTCCTTAAATTTTCTAATGAGTCAGTTCAATCTAAATCAAATCTTAATAGGCATACATATGTGATTTTGACAACCTGAAATCCATAAATGAAAATGAAATTTTATTTAAAATATTCAAGATACAATAATAACCAAAGACAAAAGAAATTGGAGAACTTATACATAAAAAAATTAGAAGTCTAGTATAACTAACCATTGTGTTTTCAAAAAGAGGAATAGAGAAACATACAGATGCAGAACAATACATATGACACAGGAACACATTCAGGACCTTATGTACCATGTACCATACTACTACCATAGTACCATAAGGAGAAATCTATTACTTTGCAAGTCTTGGTAAAAGAAGTATGAAATCAAGGATCGGTGGGTCTCTGTTCCTTCTGAAACTGAGACACATATTGAGTATGAGTTCTGAGGTCAAGGATATAGGCTCACAAGGAGCTGGAGATGGAAGAAGATGTATGCCTGATAAAAATATGAATCATTATTTTATATTTACAGAAAATTACATATGAAACATGTAGTTGTGTGTGTGTTAATTATGTTGTTCAGGATGATAATACTGCCTTCATGATCCATAGATTATCTAAAACAACATGAGCACCACACATGAGAAACCTCTTTTAGTGTTACTGATCAAAGGATTCCAAGAGAATCCCCAAAGTGGCCATGGTCAATGTACTTGGTTGCCTCCCAGAAGTGGAAGATAAGTAGCTATTGCTGAAGATAGATATTCTTTGCACCTAAGATTAGAATGATGTGAGCAGAAACTGACATACAGAAGCCTCTTCCCTGAGAAATAACTTTCATAGATCCAGAAGGAGATATGAAAGCTTCTAATGGAAGAAATAAAAAATATTTCTACCCAGCTTTGAGCCATACCTATGTATCTCAATAATGACTACAATGGAAAGATAACTCTAAAGGTGCAATAGTAGCACTTATATCTTGGCAGTAACCAAAAGCTCCCTAATTGGACTCAAGGCCTGCTTAACAGGAGAGACATCATGACTGGTACTGTAAAATTAGCCAATTAAATGTGGCTAGTGATGTCATGAATCTTAAAAAAGAACTGACTACTGATACTTTCCTAAATCACTGTAATTCCTAACTATGTTCTAAATACTTATCCTTCTGCCCACAGAAAAGTGTAGGTCTTACCCCTCATCAAAGAAGCTTCTTTTTTCAGCATAAGAACCCCATTACAGAAACAATAATTGGTCAAAATGCAGAGAAAAACTGACAATGGGGTACCCTGTGTAGACAAAATTCTAAACAGTCTTAGTAAATAAGATACACAGAGCCAAATACAGGCGTAATAGCCGAAGAGATCAGAGAATTAGCAAAGAGCCACCGACTACCCTTTAGCTTACCACCAAGCTGTAGTTTCCCACACCAGAGAGCTTCTTCTTGTCTGACTTGTGTTTTTATTGCCTTTCTGTTCTGCCTTCTCATTGGCTATAAGCCTAGCCACACAACTTCCTCATAATTGCCTATCTATACAGACCTCCAGTTCTCTGTGGTTGGTACTGGAATTAAAGGCCCATGTCACCATGCTTGGCTGTGTCCTTGACCACACAGAGACTCTGCCTACCATGTGATCAGATTAAGGGCATGGTGTGCTACTACTGCTTGACTTCTGTTTATGGCTTGATATGTGACCTCTGATCTCCAGGCAAGCTCTATTTATTAACATTCAAATAAAATTACATTTCAGTACAAATAAAATATCACCACAGCCTTGTCCTAATTGATACAGCTACAACAACCCTTGTACCTAAAGCTCAGGGAACATTTTGGAAGAAGGGATGGAAAACCAAGAGGACCTGGAAGTCTACTGTGAGATCATAACTTATAGCAAAAAAGGAAGCAGTGCCCATAAAATCTCAATCATGTGACTGTCTAAACAAGACCTGAATAATTCTAACACCGGCTGACACCCAGTGAAATTTCATGGAGCCCTACACCTAGACAAAGAGCTACAAGCAATTAGCAAGTGTTGAGAGAGGAAGAAATAGGCTTTCTTAGGAATGAGCCTCTTGGTTGGTTATCCAATATCAAGTGGTCATCCCTAGAAACATATACAGGCTGACAAAACTGAACAGACTTAGCAGGTTGTGTTATTACAATTGTTAATATGTATAACGATAATATTCAAAGAAGAGGCTGTGAATTTCAGAGGGGACAGGGAATCTTGGATTGTGTAAGACAGAAGATCTAGCTCAGCACTAGTACACAAATATTCGCTGCTCTCTACTGACAGTAGCTTTTTTCTGTGTTACACTCCCTGCCTAACTATCTCTGAAATGTCGGAATGTGCCTTGAACTGTGAGGTAAGTTAAACCCTTCTCCCCTAAAATAGCTTTGGTCAAAGTATTTTATCATGGCAACAGGAAAAGAAACTAAGACACTGTAATGAGTCTTTTTCTGTCCAGCCAGCCAGCTCCCAAATAATGCCACAGAGACTTATTATGAAATCTGGATTATAGCTTAGGCTTGTTCCTAACAAACTCTTTTAACTTAAATTAAACCATATTTTTTATTAATCTGTATTCTACTATGTGACTTTTACCTCTATCTCATTGTTTGCATCCAACTCATTCTGCATCTGTCTGGTTTCTCGGGCTCTCTTCTTCTCAGAGTCCTCTCTGTGTCTGAAAGTCCCACCCATACCTCCTGCCTAGCTATTGTCCATTTAGCTCTTTATTAAACCAATCATAAGGCACCTTGGCAGGGACATATCTTCACAAAAAGATTATTACACAATGAAACACTGTCAATATTTATCGATGCTTTTAAAGCAACTTTATTTAGATATAAATTTACATACTATATAATTCTTACATTTTAAAAGTACAATTCAGTAATTTTCATTTTTGTAATCATTCACCATTCACAATAAATTTTCCGTATGTAAAAAAGAAACTTTATAATTCTTTTTATTTTCCTCCCTTCACTACTTGTTTTCGAGTAATCAGTTACACTCTCTCCCATCATATATTTCAACCTTGAGCAATTAAAAATACCCTCTACTATCAAAAATACATCCTTTCACCAGCATTTTCCAAGTCCAATGGTTTCTAAGCAACAAAACATCTAGTAACCATTCATTGTTTGGATATTTCTATGAGAACAATATTTTTAGATTCCACATAAAATGAGATCATGTGTTCATGGTCTTCATTGGCATGGCTTATTTCATTAGTGCAGTTTTTGAAGATTATTCTTGCTATTGCACATGACAGTACTTCATCTCTTTTTGTAATATTTCTTTCCATATTTACTATATTCTCTTTATCCATCTGTCTCCTGATGAACTCTTGGATGGGTTATATGTTTGAGTTTTTGTGAACAGTGCTTCAATAATGTGGGAATGAAGAAAACTCTTTTTCCTTCACAGTTGCAGTTTTTGGATAGAGAACCGGTCAGGGTCTGGGAAACACATTGCTGCAGTGCATGGTGGGTATCATTATCTTTAATTTTTTAGTGATCTTCATACTTTTCTAAATCCACACCATACTAAAGTACATGGCTGAACACAGCACACTGGAGTTTCTGTTTCTCCTCTTCCTTGTCAAAACTCATCTTTTTTTTTTTTTTTCAGGATCAGCCATTCTAATTTAATTGAGATATTCAATGTAGTTTGGGTTTGCACTTCCTTGGCGGACCATTGATGAACAGTTTTCATGTACCTATTTGCTATTTGTATGTCTCTTCTGAAAATTCTTTTATTCAGGCTTTTATCCAGAGTGTTAAGTTTTGGACACACTTTCTGTAGTATTGCTGGGTAAGTGAGCTACAAACAACAGCCAAACTGCAACTGTAAGCTTTTCAGGACACACATACACACACACACAAACACACACACACACACACACACACACACATGCGCACATGCACACACGCATGCACGCACACACGCATGCACGCACACACATGTGTATACACAAGTGAGTATGGACAACCATGCTGAAAAATGTGATTCTAATTCTAATAAACCAAGTTAGAAAGAGAATGGAAATTGTGAGACATAATGCCAAGGAAAATGATAAGAAACATTGCTTAGATCAACCCATCTATATCCCTAATTAATGTTAATTTACATATAACTATGTTAATCTACATATAAGTTTGTCTTTATTGTGACCTTATACCTCAAAAAAATAAAATTCATGTGATTATGAGTATTATGTCCACAATTTCTATTTTAGTAGTAAATTTTAAGAGAAAAAATGTACTTTGAGAGTTTTAAGAAGGCCCTTGGTGTTCCTTCACTGCATTGGCCTTCACTGGATGATTCTTAAACTTCAAAGTGCATTGAATAAGACGTGGTTAGAACATTGATGATAACAGCATAGTCTAGACCATTTATTACAACATGTACCAAACAAAAGCCATCCTCAAGCAAGCTGATTGCACATCTTACTTTCTTTCCTCATGTTTATTTATAATTACAAACTAAGAGAACAGATTCTAATTGGGATTAGGTAAGTAACCACCATGAGATATGAGCATATTTTTTCTAACTATGCATCAAAGGCTCATGTTTGAGTAGGTTCCCTCAACAAACCTCATGAGGCATAAATTGCTTCCTCCCATTCTTGACGTTTAGGTCACATTTGCATATTAAATTTAGTGGCTCAAATAATAGGTAATTCTCAGAACAGATATTTCACACAGTCCATGCTTAAATCATGCTTTATGGCAAATCCATGCCTGCTCTGATAGTTAAAATTGATATGTCAAGTAGACTGAGCCAAGGAATACTCAGAATAGTGAAACATTATTCTAGGTATAGGCTGGTATGTTTGTTATTTTTCAGTTACAATAAATCACCACTACTAAAGGCAACTTGAGGATGACAGCATTTATTTTGGCTTCTGGTTCCAGTGATACAGGGGTGCATCTTGTCAGGGTTTGGTATGGCAACCAACAGCAGGCATGGGAACCGGAAGAGGAAGATAATTGATCAAATCTTTAACTGCACCCATGAAGCAGAGAGAGTCAACTAAAAGTGGTGAGAGACTATGAATTCTCTAAGCCTAATGGAAATACATCCAACATAGAGATATATTTTCCCAAGCAAGACTGAAACTCTCCATAACCTCCCTAAACAGGACTACCAACTGGGGAAAAATGAATTGAACATGTGTGAAAATACATGAGTCTACTGGGGACATTACTCATTTAAATCTCCATTGTGTGTGTGAGGAGGGAGGGAGACAGTATGAATGAGGATGAATTTGAATCAATAAATTGAATAAGGTAGATTGATCTTGCCAAAGAAAGTGGCCAACACATAGAATTTATGGAATGAATGAATCTCTCTCTCTCTCTCTCTCTCTCTCTCTCTCTCTCTCTCTCTCTCTCTCTCTCTCTCTTCCTCCCTCCCTCCCTCTTCTCTCCCTCTCCCTCTCCCTCTCTCCCTCCTTTCTTCTTACCCTCATCCCTCCCTCCTGTCCTCTTTTTCTATTCTCTCTCTCTCTCCCTCCCTCCTGGGAGAGAGAAAGGAGAGACAGACAGACAGACATATAGACACAAAAAGAAAGAGAGAGAAAGAATTTCAACTAGTCCAACAATGGCTAGCTTCAAATAGAAAGTCCAAGAATCTAGTAGTTACTCAGTCCCTTGAGGCTTGGTGTCTCAGCTAGTCTTTTGTATATGCTGGAATCCCAAAGAAGGAATGGATGTGCTGGTAAGGGGAGGACAAGTGGACAAAGATGAAGGAAACCTTCCTTTTTCCATTGTTTGTGTATAGGCTTCCAGCAGAAGGAGTGGCCCAGATTAATGTTGTGCCTTCCCACCTCAAGATCTGGATTAAAAGCATGTGTCCACAGTCTCAGTATCAAAGGCATGTTGTCTTCCTGACTCCAGAACCAGGTCACAGGTTTGCCCTCCATTCTAGATTGTGGTTCATTCCAGATATAATCAAGTTGAAAACAAAGGATAGCCATCACACCCAGCCTAATGAAAGCCCTACTAGAGAAAAATGTCGAGTGAAAATGTAAGGGGTGTGGGTGGGCATACTAGGTATCAAAACCAGAATAAAAAAAAGCAAAGAAATGATTTCAAGTTCTCTCAGGTCAGAAAAGAGACATGTCATGCCATTGGTGTGAAAGATAGAGCTTAAGGCCTCATTCCTTCAGGCCTGTACAACTGTGTCTTCCTAATTACTGCAACTGAGAAATTAACCTCTACATCACCACTCATCTCCTTTCCATTGTTACCATCCCTTAGAAATGTTTTCTTTTAGGTTATGTAGCTTTAGAGGTCTCTTAGACCATTCACTTAAAATAATATGCAAATTTATATTACAGTTAATCTCTGTTTCTTACATTTAAGTTTTTAGAAGCAGATCATGAGATGATATGTCTTAAAATCTTATATTTCTCCCATTCTCCAGTCAGGTGTAACTAAGAACTCATGCATGCAGGAAAATAATAACTGATGAATCTACCAAACAGACTTTGAACATAAACATATGAATTGAAAAATTCTTATTGTATTTAGGTCCTAAATAACTATGCTATTTTTTGAAAAATGCCATAAAAATTATCACATTCTGGGAGGTAGTTTTCAGGGAGGAATCATCATGTGGTTCCAGGGGGCAGATGTGCAAGAACAAGATGCCAGTAGATTTGGTCTATTTTTAAGTTATAGGAGAGGATCTGTTCTGTGACTATTTCCTAGCTTCTGGTGATGAGCCAGCAATGTTTGGAATTCAGTGGCCTGAAGGTGCATCATTCAGTTCACCCTTTCATGGTCAAATGGTGCTCTATGTCTGTGAATGTCAGCTCTAAACTTACTTTTAATATGGATGTCATGTGCATATTGCATTAGATGGGGTATAATTTTCCTCTACCACGATGTCATCATAACTTGATTATTTGAATCTGCAGCAAACTACTTCCAAATAAGGTTACATTGTAAAGCATTAGTGTTAAAAACTGCTGCATTATGAAAGTATTAAAGAGAACATGGTTCAACCCATAGCATTAATATTTAACATATTCATAAAATATGCTTAGAGCATATGATTAATTTCAGATTCCAGTGAATACTCTTATTAGAGAAAACTACAAATGCATCACTTGCATTCTGTGAACAGTAATCAGAAAGACAGAGTATGTGTCTGGACCAACAAAAGCAGTGAATAAAAAATACTGTTTATTTGCTCTCCACAGATAATGAGGTCAAAGAGGAAACTAAAGCATACTTATACTGCCATTAAACAATATTTCTCAACCTTCTATCTAGGAGAGATAAATGAGCAGTGTGTTGTTTTGCATGATATTGAAATTTTATAAGAAAGATGTGAATTATTGAAGAGGATAAGGTAAATAGAGCATTTTCAAAGCTTTGAAGATGATTATTCAATTTGATAAAGTTTAGCTATTATAGAAAAGAAAAACTCAAAATAACAAAAAATAAACAAAACTTTTAAGAGCATTAAATTTTGAAAGATGAAGATATATAGTCAAGTGAAACCTTTCAATATCTGTGATACATTAATAATATTATATTTAGCTTCAAATTTATTTGAAAAAACAAATTGGACCTCTTGCTATCTTCAATCTTTTCCAAACTAAAGGTATTCTGGTTCTTCTCCATCAGCCCCCAATCTTACTTCACCCTGGAACCTCAGTAACCTTGCATTTTTTTTTTTTTTTTGATGGGATCCACATCACTGCAATGGTGTTACTCAGAATTTTTTTGTTCTCTCTTGTGTACTGAGTTTTGAATTTTGTTTTTCTGTTTTCACTTTAGGAAGTTAATCTACATTTTTAGTCCCCTATATTCATTTCAGAAACCTTAACCATATTTACATTATTGCCACACATAATATCTATATGTCACCTACTAATTTCTTAAAAGAAGAAAAGCAAGCACAATGTCTTCAAAACAGCCCATGTTATGTCAATAATGAAAATATTATTTTCAAAACTGCTGAGGAAAAAAATGGAGCTAAAAAGATTGCTCAGCAGTTTGGAGTGCTCGCTACTATTCCTGAAGACCTGGGTTCAGTTCCCAGCATTCTGTGGCTCACCACCATCAGTAACCCATAGCTCCGGGGAATTAGACATCCTGTTACAGCTCAGTGAGCATGAGTCATACACATGATACACATACATACATGGAGATTAAACACTCATACATGGAAAATAAAATAAATGAATCTCAAAGGTTTAAAATATTGAGGAAAAAATCAATAGGATTCATTATTCTGGCATCTCCTTACTTTGCTTTACCTCATAGGGCTTTACATTCTAAATATGTTACATCAAAATGCTTTGCTAATGCAAAAGGTTTTAAACTTCATTATCTCATTTTCTATCAATTATAAAATATTCCATTCATCAACTGTGCCTTGAAATACTTTGTATGTATTTAAAATTTTAAATTATATTGAAAATGTCAATTTGTATTATATTGAAAAACATGTATTTCAATTCCAATAATCATGTTTTTTATTGCTAACTAAAGATATTAATTCACTATGTCTTTTGGGTATTTTACAACCATTAAATGCATCTTTGGAAATAATTTGGTCAAGAAAGTGGTTCCCTAAATAACTTATACTTAAATATGAGAAAGAAAAAAATATAATCCATGGTTGATATGTGAAATTAAGTTAACTATAAAATAAAAAATATTTAAAAAAGGAAATATATATATATATATATATACAGAATATAAATATCATATAACCAACCTAAATATACGTATATATGAGAATCTGGAATCAAATTAGAGAATGTCTTTTTTGAGTCATTATTTATTAATTAACATTAAACATAACATAAAAGTCACTAAGCCTATGTATGTATACATGTGTATGTGCATATGCATATACATACAAATATATGTAATGTTTAGGATCTAAGTATGGCTTAGGTTATATTTTTAGAGCAGAGGTAAGAGGTATAACCATTATCCACTGGATATTAATGAAAAGTAGGCTAGAAAGACTAGAGTAAGTATATGACATGTTTAATTTTGAATTTCAAATACACAGTAAATAGTCTTTTAGTATAAGTATGTCCCATTTATTTTACAAAATGATATTGGATGCAAAAATAATATGTAACATGACCATTCTCTGATTTATAAATTATTTATAAATAAATTTATAAATAATTAACAAATGTATGAAGATTGTGGGAGGCAAGTTTCTAAATATTCAAGTGTGAAGTTTTAAGGGGAACTGATTACAAAGATCAGTTACTAAGCATTCAGTATAACTTATGTTCTTAAATTGGATATATCAACATAAACTCATGATTGCCTTAATATGATTATAAATGTTTTACACAGAACAATGGTTATTGGTATGCATATATATACAGATTGATATAACCATATGTACTGCGCATTGCTTTGTAGTGAGGGAGATTTAGAAGCAAAGAATTCTGGTAGAAGTAAGCTCTTTTATAACCCAGATTTTTTTATTTCTAATAAATATTTACAATAAGACAAATCAGGGTTCATTGGAGAAATAAAACCAGCTAATTTCAAGACTCAGAAATAAATTACTTTGGAACATCTTGTAATTCTTGAAGTTAGAAAATGCTATACATACACACACACACACACACACACACACACACACACACACATGAACCTGCACAAGATTATGGCAAAAGAAAGCAGAAAACAACTAAAATGACCCAAAGTGTAATTATCTCCTCTGAGATTAAAATCTTCCATCTTGGAGGAAATCTAGTAAGACACATGATGTTCTATAGGATGGTAAAGCAACAGAATGTTTTATGGAAGGTGAAATATGATTTCCTGCAGGATAGCACCTTAGGCTCAGGAATGAAACAATCCAAAGAAATCAGGAAGTTCCTAAAACTGACCATATGCACAAGGATCCTTCTTCTCTTCTTCTTTTTTTTTCGAGACAGTGTTTCTTTGTGTAGCTTTGTGCCTTTCCTGGGACTCACCTCACGCCTTTAATCCCAGCACTCGGGAGGCAGAGGCAGGCAGATATCTGTGAGTTCGAGGCCTTCTCTTTACATATAGAAGTAGTAAGGATTGTAGTAAAACAATTTCAGACAAGCTAAACTACCTGAAATTAGCAGATAAGCCAAGCTGCCCGTAAGAAGCAGAGACTAGCCTGAGTTGCCTGGAAGAGGCTCAGATTACCTGAGCATTGTAGAATCAATACCCTTTAACCTGTTAAGCTTCTGGCAGGTTTCTAACTCTCATGGACAGCTATCCATGCTGATTGTGCTTTTGTTTATACAGTTGTCCTAGAGTCATTTTTGATCCTCTTAGTAACTCCTTACTCATTACTACTCCCAATGAAACTCATTAATTAACTAATTTGGAAATGGGCAGTATCCTTCTTTTGGTCTGTCATTGATTTCCTATCTGGGATGAGTAGAAATATGTGCACATGTGCAATGTTACACAACACACACACACACATCTCTAAAGAGTTCCTGATAATCAAAACCGCACCAGTTTGTCAAAAACATAAATTTAGTTTGGGTTAAAACTTAAAGTACATAATAAATATCTTTAAGTCCATGGTTATAAAATGATGAAATAAATATATAAATTGAACAAAAGAGACAATTCCCTAAAGAATCAAGTCCTCAAGTAATTTAGGAATTTGGACATTTGTAAATTCTCCAAGTTACATATACTAGGCAAAATCTAGGTATGGATGGGCTGCTCTTCTTTTAAGGTGGGATTAGTGTGTTTTCATGTTTCAGTTCCTGTCTTTTCTCCATCATGTCTTTTCTCCATCTTCAAAGCAAGCAATAGTGTATTCAGTATCTCACTCATCGAAATTTCAACAATTTCTGCTTGATTTTTCTTTAGAGTACAGTTTATCAAAAGAATAAGTCATTTGAGAAATGCAGTTTTCCTATGAGCATATTTTTCTCAGTGTTAGTCATAAGACACCTAGCCCAGAGGAAGAAGTTTTGGTAAACAGCTGTAGAAAGGACTACTGTCTTCAAAGGCATTGCTCCAGGACCATCTAAGAAACAGTATGTTGATCCTGGCTCTGACATCATTGTTTTCGTTCAGCAAAACAGAGCAAAACAATCAGCAAAGCCTGCTGGGTCATGCCTATCAACCGAAAACCCAACCATCAGGAAGCTGAGGCAAGAGTATGGGAAATCTTGTTTCTAAAAGCAAATAATAAAATGATGAAATGAAAGATACAACAAAAGCATAAATATTAAAATATTAGTTCATCTGTCAATTTATAATTACCTGGAACACTTCATTTATAACTTCTAGTTGCTGAGATGAAGCAAATTGGTTTTCTACCTTCATTTTTATTTTTTCTATAGTGCTTTTGTAACAAGCAATTCAAAACTAATTAAGAAGTCACTAAAATCACTATTTTAGGTAAGTTAACAGAAGAAAATTGTTTGGAGCTGAAATAATGCCAAAACTACATTTATAATATTAAAAATCATTTCTGGTAAGTAAGATATAGCTGTTTCATACTTCTATGTTTTTAAGTATGCCCTAAGTTCTTCAACAGATACTCCTATTGGAACTGATTCTATTTTTCATTCAGGAAGCCAGAACAATTGTATAGGAGTAACATTATCACAAATAATATGTTAAAATGTAGCTTTTTCCCCTCTGAAGATATTAGCAATAATTATAAGTATGTTCATAGTGTACATAACCCATACACTTAATATGTGTTTATATTCAGATAGTCTCACTATCAGACAACATAATATTTTTACTATTACTGTCTTGGATGGCTCAATACTTAGAAACACTAAATTACCATAATAATATTTTGTCTTCAAATAGTTCCATAACAGTGATAGTTGGTGCCCAGGACACAACAAGACTAAGTTCTCAGCACAAAGGAGATTTATTTGCCCCAAAATGACAAGGTGCTGAGAATGGGGATAAGAGACAAAGACAGGACATTAAGGAGTAGTGACAAGGAGAAAGGGACAAGGGAGAGGGAAAAGGATATTTGTCTGAGGGACAAAGGACTGCCTCTGGTTAGAGAGGAGGCATATGTGGTCCAGAGGTAAATGGCAGTTTATAAAGGAAAAAAAGAGAAACCCCCTTTTGGTTAAATTTTGATTGGGTATGTTATTTGAGGTAGCCCAAAGGGGGCTTTAGATTGTTGGGCTTCAATACTTTGATAGCTGGACCTTGAGAGTCAGTCTTAGGAGGAGGAAGTGGCCAAATAAGGGAATGGACCTTGGTGGCTAGCTTTAGGAATGTAACCTAATGGTTTTTGTTATTATTATCATTATTTTTATTTTTAATCAAGGGAGAGGCAAAGGGGTAAAAGGCAAAACCTGTGCACAATGTTTTCCATGTTCAGGCCTGCTAGAATTCTTCAGCTGGAATAATCAATCAGTTGGGGAATATAAATAAGGAAACAAGATCATTTAAATCAGAGAGAACATAGGATTCGAGTGACTCCACAATATTTACTCCAGCAAAGAGGGAAACCTCTTTTCCTTCTTGGTAATATTTATTTCAGTAACATAAATGCATGTTCATTTTTCCTCCTTCCTGTTTGGAGCCTCAGTTAGAGCTTTCCTTTGTGTCTGTAGCTTCTCCCCTTTGTTTAATCACACTGTGCTTTGTTTAATATTTCAGGGCTGTTTATCAAGACACCTTAATTTGATTGTTTCCTTTCAAATTTGTCTTCACCAGGTGTTTCTTGACTGGAACACATTTCCCACATGATAAAATTACAGGTCTAATTAATGCCTTTAAGGACATTGGTGCACAATTCACACCTAATTTTCTGCAGGGGGCATATTTAGGTGTTTAACTAGGTGGAACTCTGTGCTGAGGATTTCATTTGCATACAAAGCCCCTTTTGTTCTCTGTAAACACTCCAATACAAGAACAAAAAGCATATGCACATTATTTGGTATGCAGTTTGTTAGCAAGCAGAAGAAAACAGAAAATAAACATATCTGAGCCATATTTCATCAGAGCAGAAACAAAAATCCCATTAGATGAAATGTTGAAATGTGAAGTCCATTTCTTTCAAACAATGAGAATAATATTAAGTATTTGAAAAAAAAAATGAAGATGGGGAGTCTGAAAAAGCACTGCAAAAAATGGAAGTTTTAAAAAATCACATCTGAAATATGTATGGAGGATCTTAAGAAAAGTATGGCCTCATATGTAGCATCAAAAGGAAATGTAAGTCACCAGCAGGTACAAGCTGGCTGAATGCTGGCCAGAAAACAAAATTCACTACTCTGTGTTAATCTTATAAGGACTGGATAGGGATCTTCTAGGACAAGGTTTCCAATCATGTTCCATGTCATTTTAAATCTACTGGGAGACCCTAATGTCGTAGATGTCTTCACATTGCTAGTAAAATGCTAGGTTTACTATTAAGATGTCAACTCTCTTAAATCTGACTTTTTCCAAGCCATATGTGATAACCAAAGACATTTTAGGCCCATTTTCCCTACTCTATACAACCGCAATCTTTATCAGTCTTCTGACATAGGCAGTTCTTTCTCAGCAACTGTGAAATGCTGGAATGGAATAAAAATATAATGTTCCAGTGGAAGTAAAAGGACAAAAATAGCTTTGTAAAGGACGTTGAGCTAGGGAACACAGGCTACACTGTCTCAAAGAGGCAGAGGTTCAACTGCCCTCAATGAGCAGAGCAGGCTTCAGCATGAGAGGACACCTGTTTGCTACTTTGCGTTACCCCACTGAAAGCAAAGCAAAGCAAAGGACCTTCCTCTTCATTGTGGAAGGAGTTTAGGAATTTGAAGCCAGGTACACAGCTAAGTTATGTTCTTCCTTTCCTCCGGCTGCTGGAGAATACAGACTCTCCTTCCAGTGTGATTACCTCCGCAACACGTGACTCAAGAGAAGAACTTTCCCTGTCTGTAAATTTGTCAACAAGCTTTTAAAAGACTTACATTTCAAAGAAGCAAAGCAAAAGTTACAGTGAGCAGTTTTCCCTAGTAAATGCTTAGAGGAAAGTAAAGTCAAGGCTTAGAAGGATGAGATGCTTTTTGAAAGGTTAATTAAGGTTAAGAAGGATACTTTTAGGGTCTTTGGTCACTAGACAAACACAATTTGCAAGAAATCCAATAGGTACACCTTACAAACCTTGCTGTCCCACACATTTATCTATATACAAATTACTCTGAAGTCACTGTTTTTCCTAAGGTGTTGGTGCCTCCTTTTATTTTTTATTTTAATTTGAATGTATTCATTGTACACACTACTGTTTGAACTATTGTACATTGAACATATAGCTCCCATACTACCTACCATTCTCTTGTGTTCTGCCTGTTAATCCTCATTATTTAAATACCAATAATATGCTAGGGTAGCATATTATGCAGCTATTGATAAGGTAAGGCAGATGTAAATTTATAATATATTATTAAAGTGATTGTCATATACGTCAGAATTATGAAGCAACGTAGATTATAGTCTTATGACATTTGTATCCCGCATATCACACCTATATATCAGTCCAGAAATTTTCAGCAGCCCTAGAATCCAGAAGATCACAATAAAATGATGTTAAATTCTGATTCTATCTCCTATGTAGGACTGGGTAACCAATGTGTGAGACCAAGTGAAAATAAAATTTATAATTCCGTGGTAGCAATAATGGTTCTTTAAATCAAGTGGAAACCCTTTGCACGAAGGCCAGCTATATGCAGCAGTACAGGACTTGGACACTGCAGGGAGGCTTTTTCAAATGCTAATTTCTGTATAGAATATTTTTATGAGTTTTTCACAGATATTGATACTATCTAAGTACATCTCATAGCAAGGATTTCTTTTGTTTTGTGGTGTATTATAATTGTATTTTCTTCCCTTCTTTTTTTTTTTTATAACATTTGAGAACAGAGTATACAGTCAGAAATTGCTTAATGTGGCATGAATTCTGAGAAGTGCATCATCAGATAATTTGATCATTGTATCGACATCTTAGGCTGTCCTTACATAGAAAAAGACTGTTCAGATGTCACTAGTTAATATGTTTGTTTGGAGTCATACTTGTATATTTAACTCATTAAGTGATGTTATTATGTGACATATGATGTCATATTGTTTGTATTACTCATGCAAAATTTTGTATTTGTATTTTGTTTTAATTTAGATGCATTTTAAATAAATAATGAATTGTGTGGTAAAAAGCACACAGAGATACAAGAAGAACATTGCAAAGTCTTAGTCTCACTTGCTTCTAAATATTCCCTGCCTCCACCAATAACCATTTAGTTACTTGGTAAATGTATTCTCTAGAGCCTCTTTAAGAAAAAGTGAGCACAAATATGTATTTCTGTGGCTCTCCTTCTTCCTCAGGATCGTTGGTGCAATGGTCCATGATGGTTGAGAGAGCAGAAGCCGGGAACAGGCTTCAGATGGCTGGAGATACTATGGAGATTGTCCTCCAGGAGATGGCTTCGGTGAATTAGCTCAGCTTCATTCCAGAGTATAGGGAATATATAGGATTGGGAAGCCGGGGGACAAAACTTTAATTTGTATTAAGTGGCATGTTCCTATCATAAGGCTTCATTTGTAGCAGCAGGGTCTTATAGTAAAGCTTCTAGTATAAGTCTTACTTACAGTATGTACAGCAGGGTTAAGGCTTCTAGAAGAAAACTGTGCCAAGGGTCATGCTAAAGAGAAATCAGGCATTCAGACTTAGAACAGCTTTCAGATAAGGTCAGTCCTCTGGGCCTGGAGACATTCTCCAGATAAGGCAGATAGAAAGCAGGAAGTCTCACTGGGGAGGGAGTCCTCCATGTTGCCAAGCTTAGAGAAAACTTCCAGGCTATGGTAGACTGCACCCTTTGGCCAGTAGGACTTTATAATATATTTCTAGTCCTTTTTCTAATAGAAAAGTAACATTTTTTGCATGAATATACACAAAGAATTCCAAAACTATCTTTTTATTTCATCATACATGTTAGATGATATCTCATTCCCTGCATATGCAATTTTTTCCACACTCTAAATTATTTTTCCACTTATAAACAGATAGATTCATGGGCAGATAGTAGAGTTATTTCCAGTTTCTTGCTATTATAAAAAATGTAGCAATGAATAATGTCACAGATAAATATTTTCAACCCTAATTGGTTATTTGTAAGAAAAAAAATCTTTCCTGTACTTTTAGAGTCTATCTTCCTTCATGTAACTTTTAGTTTAGAGATAATTCATCAAATAGTTTTGCTCTTGTATTTTCAATTATTTTCCAAAAGCATTGTTTCCTTCTTTTGCTAGCTAACTGCATCTCCTTTGAATACTTATTATTCATTTGATAACTGAAGTTTTGTTGACAATTCTCCAATGTCAACCAGGAACCAGCTAGCATGAACTGTGCAAGGGACTCTGAATTTTAAAATCCAAGCTTTCTTTGTTACATGAGTTCACTAATTGAGGGATCTAGAACAGTGGTTCTCAACTTTCTTAATGCTGCGGCCCTTTAATATAGTTCCACATGACCCCCAACCATAAAATTATTTTTGTTACTACTTCATAACTGTAATTTTTCTACTGTTATGAATTATAATGTGAAGTCTGTGTTTTCCAATAGTCTTGGGTGACCCCTGTGAAAAGGTCATTTGACCCCAAAAGGGGTGTCAACCCACAGATTGAGAATCACTTTTCTAGAATAAGCAACTTTTGGAACAATAAGAAACAGAAGTTGCATTTTATGTGATGTCTTATGAAGATCATGCATAATTCAAAGAAGTTAAATAGCCAAACCCATAGTTTAACTATTTCAATAGACGGTTAAATGACTTCAGAGTCACAGGCCAAAACTGAAGTCAGCATACGTTCCAACAACTATACCCTTCTTCTACAAGGAGCTTCATCATTTTATCAACTTTCAAAAAAGGAAATTAGGATGCTATCTCTCATCTGAGACTCTGTTTTGACTTCTTTAGTAGATAGTCAAGCCAGTCATCTCTCTTGATCACTCTTCTGAAGCATTATTTTTAGACAGCCACCACCAGCTTACTACAGCAACATTACAGATGTCTCTGTAATACCTGTGTCCTGTACTTGGCACAGCCAAATCAGTGTCCTACATAATTCCGTAATACTAGACATATCATGCCCTATCCCAGTTTCAAATATGAAATCCAAATGTTTTAAATGACAAAATGGTTACATATTTCCCATTCTCAATTGCAGAAAGAAAAGTAAATCTAATGTAAAGTGACTGGAGATAAGCAGTTCTTAATTTCAGGTTTAAAGATCTCCATCTTGTATTTGTGTGTGACTTCATGCACACACACACACAAACACACACACACACACACACACACACACACATACACACACCACATACTCATGCACTCTCACATCGTCGGTGATATTTCTTTGCAAACAAGAAAGATACCAAACATATTTATTCCCAGGGAAATATTAGTAACACTGTTCTTAGGCATTTCTGGAGCATTTTTTCTTATTTTTACCAATTTGTAGAAAACATTAATTCATACACAAAAAGTCATTTCAAAACATAAACCCTCAAGCATCATGGAATTGAGTTGGATAGATATTTTAAAGGTTGAGGCTTGGCCCTTCAGAGAATGCTGCTTTTATATTTTGTACGTGCTGTGAGAGGCACTGGTTTCAGAGAAGCTGCTATAAAATTCACCGTGGCTGAAACATGCAAATCAGCACAGAATGTTTGCTGGAGGTAAGTCATAGCAATGCCATTGAAATAGCCTGGGTATGCATATCTCATCAGTGACATCTTGAGCTCTGTTAATCAATTCCTATTTGAGATAAATGCATCTGCTTGTATCTTAAAAAGCTGGATTCACAGAACCGTGACTAAGATATTTCATAGATGCTCCCTAGGACTTTAAAAGACAAAACGATAGGAAATTTACTAAAACCATACTGCTAACCTGAAGAACGGTAAAGCAAAACTCAGAGGCTTCTTGATTCTCCTGTGTAGTCTGCAAATTTTAGCAAGCAATATTCTAAATGTATACACTAATTCCTGAAGATGTGATTCATTGCTGTGGTGTCTCTGTTAGAGCCATAAGTAGTGATAATCTCAGTCTTTGAAAAGTAATATATCTCAGAATTGCAACCCTGCTGAACAGTTCCTTCTAAATATTTTAGAAGCAGAGATTCTCTGCTAAAGAAAAAGCTGAACAAAAACTATCTAAGAAACAATGGAGAATGTGAGTATTTTTTATTTAGAAGGAGCCACAATGGAATGTGGATCACAATTACACACAGAACTCCTAAGGGCTACTGATGACATCTTTACTTCAGATCCTTTCTCTCCTAAATCATCGATAATGGAGGCCGCAGGCATTGTTGAGTAAACCCTGAAGCTCACTGCACATAGACTCTAAGGGGTATCATTTTTATGGTTCCGTTAACAAGAGAAATGAAACCCACACCATTATTTGACTTGCTTAAAAAGTACTTTTTCATGTTTTAAATTCTCCTGTCCCGCATATTTGCAATTATTTGGCCCTTAGCATTCTCCTTGAAACTGTCCTCCTCTTCCTATTTCTCCTCTTGTTCCCGTTGACATTTTTTTTAACTCTATAGCTTCTAGCTATCCCTCAACCACAAAGATAGTTGAAGCAGCATCCAAAAATACCAGCTCCCAGGAGCTGTTAGTTCTGTGCTTAGAGTATAAAAACGGGTCTCAAGCCTGGGTAATAACTGAATTCATGAATCTCAATTCCCAGATGACATTAATAGCAGCACAGAGCAGGAAGCAGAGTTATGTTAATTTCTGCAGGTAATGCGTGAAAGCAGATAGGGAATGCTTGAAAGGTCAACATCTGCTGTCATGCACGAGTGTCGCAAAATGTGATTGGCCAGTAAATGTCAACACCATGTTCTAAAATCTACATGCCACCCTTTCAATTTAATCTTAGCTTGCAGCCTAGCTAACAATCATGCAGCATGTTTCAAAAGCCCTTGAATTCTAAAATGGAATTGTATGATTGCATTCCCATGGCAATAAGACACCTGTAAATTACAAACGTGTCATTTAATCAGCATAAATGTAGGAGTTTGTGCAAGCCACTGTGAATTTTTTTTCGTATCTATTTTCAAGGAGGCTGAAGACCTCTTAATGATTATATACCATACTGCAGGTCGAACTGTTGCCATGGTATTATGTTCTTTTCTTTTACAGAGTGACTAGAATGCAGAGCAGATAATGAATCTAATTGATTGTCCCTGCACCACACAGATATGCTTTATTTTTCTCCCTTTTGTTTTCCCCTCCTTTCTTACCAGATTGGATTCAAAGGTATATATTAGTAACAGTGACAAGAATGACTGTTCATATAGAACAACCTCTACCTCATATATGAAATACATATAAATGATCTGCTTTGAAAAATGTCTGTAACAAAAAGGATATGCATAAAAATCAGAGGGAAAAAGTCACATTCACCACACAGACTGTCAGATGTATCTACGAAGAGGGAAACAAAAGGTTATTCCTAAAAAAAGCGGGGCTGGGGGCAGTCTATAGAGTCATAGCATCCTAAGGTATGCAAAATACTATTTCATTAACTATGAACTAAATAGTGAATCTCAGATATTCACAAATATTTGCATCCCATTTCTCAGTCTCATATTTGATAAGTAACTGGTTCAACATCATTTTTAACTATTATGAAACATGCCTTTGCCAACTGAAAAACAGTTGTAGCTCAAACCATACAGTTTAGTGCTGGAAGGATGGCTCAACAGTTAATAGTGAAACTATTTTGCCGGAAACCAAAGTTCAGCTCCCAACACCTAGGTCAACTTGTAACTACAGCTCCAGGTGGGATTCCAGATCAGTGAAGGTACCTGTACTCATGAATACATAGCCACATTACAGACATATAATTAAAAAGATAAAATAAAAATTCCCATACAATTTAATATAAGTGACTTTTATTTTGATACTCTGCCTAAATTGACCAAAAATAGAATTTTAGCAGAAACGTTTTAGCTTTCATCATTATTTTAGCCAGACTCATAGTTATCTTTAGATTGCTTTAGATGGGTTTTCCCTTATGGATCATTTACATTTGTTGGATTAAAGTATTGGCGACACAGCCCTGAAGAATTTGCTACTGAAGGATTTCTGAGATAAAAGTCTTTAAATGAATGTACGTAGTCATTTTTCTGAGTCACACAGCTGGAAAAGGAGCCTGGCTGGAGCCCACCTTACCTGACCCTTTCTTCCCTGTTCATTCTTTTACTCAATTTTTGAGTGATGTTTTTCATAACACAAATGACAGTAAATGCATAAACTTAAAAAAATTAGAGTCTGTCCTTTTCTCTAAAGAGGAATAGGTACAGAAAAATCCGTTTGGTTTCTACTTAGAATCTATTCTTTACATAAGAACAACAACAATGTGCTCACAGTTAATTTGTTAAATAC
Source organism: Peromyscus leucopus (assembly GCF_004664715.2). Lineage (NCBI taxonomy): Eukaryota > Metazoa > Chordata > Mammalia > Rodentia > Cricetidae > Peromyscus > Peromyscus leucopus. The sequence continues at coordinate 17,473,079 of NC_051075.1, forward strand.
ACCTGTCTTCAAAACTTTGTATTTAAAATACACCTATCCTATTGCCCCCATAGGCAAGTGGACCTCACAGATTGCTATCATTTTATGTTTAGTTAAAGACAACCACGGCTTCACCTCACCTTCACACTCAGCTATCACACAAATTCTTTTACACCCAAACTATGAAAGCATATGAGTTTCAAATGATCCCCAATAAAACATAATGGCAAGAATGACCACTCTCCAAATGAAAAGCAAGTCCCAAGTTATGCTAGTTACCAGAGCCCTCTCATAACATTTCCAGCAATTCTACCTGGGGGGTATAAAGGACATTGAAAGGAATCCATTAATGTTTTCTTTAAGATGTTTGGCATATTACTGAACTCATGTTGTTTTTGGAGGTTTGAAGAAGTGTTATTTTAAGACAGGGAAAACTGCCAAACATGAAATTGTCAAGTACAGCTTCCATATGTTACTGTCTCAGTGTTTACTACTCATTATATTAACACACTGTGAAACTTCATCTGTAATATTTTCAGCGTGGTACTTGTTACAGACAACTTTATAGACAATCTTTCCTGTATCATCTTACACGAAGAAACCCCGAAAATAGACAGCAGCAGCAACAAGAGTTGCTTCACACCTGATGGCTTCTCTCAGGAATCTGTGTCTAAGATTTCCCAGAACCTCACACGCACCATATGCAGGAGAATTTAAGCATGCTTTGCCTTTTCTACTTTGTAATTTGTTTAGTCATTTATTGATTTCTCCTAAGCCAAAACCTGAAACGATCTTTTCTTCTATCTTCTATATCACTCTTCAAATAAAACAGGAGCAAACGTGACATCAGAAATATATCATAAACTTCACTCTCTTTTGCTTTAGACAATGACAATCCAGACACAAAATTGGTCACAGGTGTGACAATGAAGATGCAGAAAATTGGCTCCTTAACAATGAGATGACATTTCAACGCTGCATAGTAGCTCAGTGCACGAAAGTAAAAAGGAGTTTCAGTGGAGCAAGCTGCTAAAACAATAACTAAATGGCATAGACTAGAAGCCATTAAAAAATTCATGCAAGAGATAATAGCTGGATGTGATATGATGACCCTTGCTAAATCCCAGTACTCAGTCAGCAGAGGCAAGAAGATCTCAGTTCAAGCATGAAGAGCTCTGTCAAAAGAAAGAAACGAAGAGAATGAGGGGCTGATGTAAGCAAATGCAAAGAGAAGAAAAGGAAAGAGAACTGGCATTCCTTTGAAGTCACTTTTGAATTTTTTAAGAGTCTTTGGTGGCATATGTCTGACCATGTCATCCTCCTGTCTTGTTTTCCTCACCAAGAGTGCCTGCCTTTCTCTCATAGCTCAATGTATCTGACTTTCTGAGTCTGTTTTTTTCCAAGATCTTAGGTCTTCATTGTTCTCAGTGGTAAAACTGGGATTATATAGATATATATACCTTGTAGTGAGGAGAGTTAGTGCGTGTGTGTGGATTATCAGCCAGATTTTAAAAAAAGAGACAAACGAGTAGTGTGTGTATAGAAGAGAGGTATATAAAAAGTAGGCAGTAGAAAATTAAAACCAAAATATGTTTAGGAGTCAGTGATACATGGAAATTACTTTTTCTGTTACATAGACTATTGACTACTGTATTGAAAAACTGTCAAACTAGCAGTGTACAGAAGCTAGGATTAGACAGTTGACAATAAGAGTAGTCTTCGAGCACAGGTAGAAGAAACAACATTCCACCTATTTTATTAAGCGTATGGCACTTAAGTAAGATCAGTTGAAAAACATAGCAAAGTGAGTTCTTTTTTTAAAGATTATTTTTATTATGTTAGACAGGAAGGGTGCCAGAACTCATTACAGAGGTGGAGCCACAGTGGTGCTGGAATGAAACTCAAGGACTCTGACAGAGCAGTCATCTTAACCTGAGCATCTCTCCAGCCCCGCAAAAGTGAGTTCTTATAAATTTAAAATAAAACTTACCCCCAAAATAATGCATTAGGATAAAGACAGAGGCACAAATGGGTTACTTATTTAAATGATTAAAAATATGGTTAAAATCACATGTGACAGGGAGATTTCTTATTTAAATATTTTCACATGCACACTCTCATAGGCACGAAAACAACATAAGACTACTCAAACTATAAGAGAACTATGATCCCACACAATTAAGCATTCACTCCATGATTGCTATATTTTTAAATATTAGGCCTTTGAGAAACAGTTTCTGGAATCTGGCCCATTTCTTCTCCTGAAAAGAAGATAGAACTGGTCTCCTAAGCACAAGTGATAAGAAGGAGAAGATAAACCAGAGAAGTCATTCTCGCCTTTAGGGATTCACCTGGCAAATTGCTGCTTAAAGAGTCCGTCAATAAGTTAACTTCTTTACTGTCAGAAGCAATTTCTCCTGGCGGAAAGATGGACAAGATGACTATATAGGTCTTTTCTCACTCAAGATCTCAAAGTTTCTTGGAGAAGTGAGCTGGAGGCACAGAAACGGTGTTTAAGCTTGTTAAGCATTTTTAATGATTGTATCTTTATATTTCAGAACTGGAAAAAAAAAAGCATTTCTCTTTTTTAATGCTTTCCTTGTGGTACTTGTTTTGTTTAAATGATGACAGGATAATATGTAGTTTTGGACTAAAAATAAAGGTAGCCACTTCCTCTGGAGTTTTCCTTCCATCATCTGTGTTATTCAAACAGAAGCTTCCTATCCCCCACGCCAATCTGTCAGTCATCGATAGTTATGAGAACAGTTAAAACTGTTTTGCAATCAAACATGTTGCAAACAAATTGAGTTTGTGCATCCTCTTACTCACTACTTGTGTTACTTAGAGACAACACTGCCCTTTTTTGTGTCAGTATTACTTAGTATTGGGCGACGTACACATAATGGTACACACTGGGTACAGGTGAGAAGAGTGAATCACACACATATCAATATAATATATATAATTATAATATATATATATAATATAGAGAGAGAGAGAGAGAGAGAGAGAGAGAGAGAGAGAGAGAGAGAGAAGAACTTACCCATGCAAGTATTGTCTACTGTTGCCAACAATGGTGGAAGCAGTTTTGTGGTAGTGCTTTAAAACATTTTGGTCGTAAGAATACCAAGTTCTGACTATATAACATTGAAAAAGATGCTTATATCCACAGATAAATGCTGCTTCTAATCTTCATGAAAGAAGACTCTTTTTAGCTAATGGAGACCATCACCAAAACAAACAAAAAAAAAACTAACGAATGTAGAGATCAAGGAAACCTAGAAAGTCCACTCCTAGTTGTATATCTACATCACAGCCTCTTTATCTATGGCTCGGGAACATTCTGGAAGACAGAGTAGAACAATTGTAAGAGTCAGAATACTAGGAAGTCTTCTGTCAAACAACAGTCTTTCTTAGAAATGGCTGCATAACAGTACCAGAACAATGACAATCTCAATAAACATACTGAGAAAGAAAAAGGGGAGAATTTTGCAAGATTCCACACTAAAATTACAGTCAATCAATGACTGCTGGGAAGGAAGATTATTTTGTCCCAGGAAAAAGTCCCCTTACTGTTGTCCTATAGAGTGGTAAGTCTTGAGACTATAAAAACACCAAGAACAATGACAGGCTCAGCAGAGTGTGTGTGTGTGTGTGTGTGTGTGTGTGTGTGTGTGTGTGTGGTGTAGTGTGTGAACAATAAACTAAAAGAAAAGAGGCTATCAAAGAGAATTGGACTATGGGAGGGTTGAAGGAAGTAGCGGAGGGGTTAGAAGAGAAAGTAGAGAGGAAAAGGAGCAATTCTATTCAATAAAAGCATATTAATAATAAAAAAGAAAAAGAACACTTTAAGAAGCTGCAAGTAGCCGCGCGTTGGTGGCACGCCTTTAATTCCAGCAACTCGGGAGGCAGAGCCAGGCGGATCTCTTGATTCGAGCCACCGGGCTAACAAGTGAGCTCAGAAAGGCGCAAAGCACACAGAAAACCTGTCTCGAAAAACCAAAAAAAAAAAAAAAAAAAAAAAAAAAGAAGCTCAAGTTACTGCATTTAGTATTCGTTATCCTTGAAAAGTTAGAAACAGTATTGATTGAAATAGGAAAGTTACCAAGTCATAAACATTTGGACGCTTAAAACAACGAAGTTATCTTGCATGTATGAAGGAAGTGCTGCAGTGATTTTTTTCTTTGCTCCTTATTTATTTTTGTTATTATTATTATTTTAAGAGATATTCTATTCATTCTACATACCAACCACAGATTCCCCTCACCTCACTC